>NW_026441199.1:0-6869 GCF_025698485.1 Gossypium arboreum | reverse complement strand
AAAATTTGTGAAAGAGGTAACCTTCCTAGGGCATGTGGTTCTCGAGGGATTAAGGTGGATCCTCGTAAATTGAAGTATTCGAATGGAAGCCACCTAGGTCGATTGAAATTTGGAGTTTTGGTGGTTAGTGTTACTACGTAAGGTTTGTGGAGGGTTTCTGATGGCGGGCTCTTGACAAAACTCATAAGGAAAGGAGTACCATTTGTCCGGACCGAGAAAAAGAAAAAGCTTTTGATCGCTTGAAAAGGTATTGACCGAAGCGCCTTGTTGATTCAACCGGTGTCCGGAAGGACTTCACAGATATAGCGATGCGTCGCATGTGGGGTTAGGTTGCGATCGATGCAAGAGGGCAAGGTGGTCGCTATGCATCACTTACGCCTTAAGGCTCATGAGGTGAATTACCCCACGCATGATTTGGAGCTAGCAATGTGATTTTATGCTTAAAAATTTGGAGACATTACTTATATGGGGAGAAGTGCATCATACACGATCATAAGAGCTTAAAGTATTTGTTGACTCGTATAGGAGTTGAACCTTAGGCAACGAAGTGGTGGAGTTGCTTAAAGACTACGATCGTTCGATAGAGTACCACCCAGAAAGGCTAATGTGGTGGATGCATTGAGTCGAAGGGTTGTTACGGATTTGAGAGCCTTGTTCGCATCGATTAAGTCTATTCGATGATGGAAGCTTGTTGGCGTAATCGCAAGTAAGGCCTACTTGGACTGAATGATTAAGGAAAAACAGCTTGAAGGACTATTCATTAGCTCTTCTGTTCCAAAGAAGTTAAGAGTGGTGAGAACGAGGATTTTGGGTTGAAGTGAAGAAGAGTTCTGTGTTTTCGTGGAAGGGTTTGTATTCCAAAGGATCCCTAATTGAGGCTTAATTCTAAAAGAGGCTCATGGTGGACCTCGCCATGCATCCCGGAGGGAATAAGTTAACCAGATTTGGAGGTGTACCGTGGCCCTTGGAAAAAAGAGGTGACCCAATTTGTTGGGAAATGTCTGACTGCCAAAGAAAGGGTTAAGGGTAGCACCAATGGCCGGGATTACTACAACCAGGAAAATTCCACTATGGAAGTGGGAAAGAGTAAAATGGACTTTGTGAGTGGGTTACCTTTGACACCCACCAAGAAAGATTCGTGGGTAGTTGTGGATAGGTTAACAAAATCCTTCATTTCATACCCGTTGCACGACTACTCACTACAAAAGTTGGCTAAGTTTATATGTTGGGAGGTAAAGGCATCGCATGGGGTGCCGGTCAATAATCTCCTGATCGAGACCCTAGGTTTACGCCCTTGGTTTTGGGAAGTTGCAAGGGGAACACGATTGATTTTAGCACCGCCACCCACGCATGATGGGATAAAGAAAGGGTTATTCTGTTCGGAAGATATGTTGAGATTGTATCATTGATTTTTGGAAGTTGGGAGGACTACTTCCATTTGAGTTTATAAATAACAAATTATCGCGTATTCAATGGCACCATAGGCGCTTTAGGGCTAAGATGTCGACCGAAGTTGGACGAGTTGGGTGAACGACGAGTGCTTGGACCGAATTGGTGGGCTAATCAAAGCAAGGTTTTGATAAGGGCTCAAGAAAGGAGGCCCATAGACGTAAGTCGTGCTGGATTTGAAGCACAAAGAGATTTGAGTTTGGGGTATGGTTTTTGAAGGTATCCCTTGGAAGAAAATTTTGAGATTTGGTAAGAAGGGTGTCGAGCCCACGGTTTATTGGGCCCACCGAGTTGTTAAGCCGGTTGACCAGTTTATCCCAGAGTTGCCACCAGAACCGCATCGTATCCACGACGTTTTTCATGTATCCATGTTGAGGCGATCGATCCGACCCAACTCATATCATACCATTTTGAAATTGAAGTACGATTTAACCTTCAAGAGGAACCGTAAATACTTGATCGTGACGCCAAGATGTTGAGAAGGAAATCAATTCCACTAGTGAAAGTACTTTGGAGAAACCATGGCAAGGAGGAAGCTACCGAGACGAGGGATAAAGAACAATACCCTCAACTGTTCGATAAGGTAAAATTTGAGGTCAAATTTTTTAAGGAGGGTGAGTTGTAACATCCCCGATTTTCAAGTTTATTCAGGATTTTCAATATTTTGTAAAGATTTTAAAATTTTGTATTTGGATGTGGAATTAGTATTTTGAGGTAAATGGGCTTATAGAAGGCCCATGATTCAAAACCCGCTTGAATTTTTTGGAATTTTAGACTTAGGAGTTAGGGGTTCCGCTAAGTGGGTTTTAAGTGAGTGATGGGTAAATTGCATCACAAAAAGAGCCTTGGTTATGGGAAAGGGTGACGCCACCAGGCTCCTAGAAAAGGGCGTGGGAGCTTGGGAAGGCAAGGGATCGATTCCCTGTTTGGCAAATAGATGCATTTATTTTTTTAGTGAGGGGTAAGTTTGGAGTTCGTGGAATTTCTAAAGGAGAGTTGGCCTTAAATGCTTGGATTAAGGAGGATAAGGGAGAGATTTAAGGATTTGGATGAGGCTAGAGTTCCAATTAAAGGGAATTGAAGGGGAAAAATCGGGGGGCTATTTGTTAGTATTTCGCACTTAGGTATTGAGTGGTGCCGCTTTCTTCCGCTTTTAACACCTTAGGGTTGTTTTTTCCTCTCTTTTTTCCCTCTCTAGCCAAACTACCACCTCCCCTATTCCTCTTCTTCTTTTTTTTTCTTCTTCTTCAAAACTATTCATTACACCTATTCATCAATACTTTTGCCGAATCCATGCCGAAATCCTGGATCATTGCTTGTGGATTTCTTCAAAGCCGTTCTCCTATGTTCTTTGTTTTTATTAATTTGCAATTATCTTTTCTTAATCCTAGATCTCCCAACCGAATTTACTTCAAGGTTGTAGCCCCACATTATCATCTTCTTCATCACAAAAGGAAAACCATAGATTTGGGGGTTTATAAAAACTTCAAGACTTTGGGGAATCGAAGTTCACCGCTGCTTGATAGATAAATCTACACTAGATTTGGGAAATCAAGGGAGTAAGGGGTAAGTACGATCATCTCAGACCGTTTTATTTTGCAAAGTTAAGAAAAGTCAAGTCCCAAAATTAGGAGGGTCGATTTGGGCATATGGCTCTAAGAGTCTTTAACTGATGTTTTTTTCTGACTAGAGTCTTCTGGTTGAATCTAAGGCGTGGTTCATTGGAGCAATTGATTCGGAGTTAACTATCGATTTTGGCAAAAAAGGTTTCAAAGGTTTTTTGGGATATGGTTCGATCATGGATAAGTAAGATTTGGGGGTTTAGTGATTATGGTTTGTAAATAAGAACTGCTAATAAATTGTAGGACATCGAAAGGATTCAAGGGCCGCGAATCGTGTGTACCGAACACCCTTTTCTTAGTTCAATTTAAAAAAGCGAAATGCCAAATTTCATTTCATGGTCATGTAAGTATGTGAATGCCTCAAGTCATAGAGGAATTGTTAGATCCGCACAAGAAGATGGTAAGCACGTCGTGATGCTTTAGCGATTTAAAAAGGGCTTGATCAAAACCGGGCCCAATGGGCTTATTTAACCAATATGGATAAGAGATGGGCAAATTAGCTCTTAGGTAGATGGTGGAATCAAATTATAAAACCGATAAAAATTATCAATTATTCGAAAGAGCGAGATCACTTAAATTACCCCTAAAGAGCAAAATTACCAAATTACCCTAAAGAGCAAAATTACCGATATACCCTAGGGTTTTAAATTGGCCGAATGCATGATTGATCAATGTTGTATTTTACATGATATGCTTTTATTAATATTCTGTATGGGGTTGGGTATTAATGGAGGAAGTAACAAAGTGGTTCATCCACGACCGGAGGCTTTGCCTCAACGACGAAATTTGAGGCTTTTAAATCGGTGTGTAATGGGTGGGTTGAGATATTCCCCACATGGGTGTGGTGGGTACGGGCGTTAAGCGGTTGGTGGGTTGAGTAGTCTCCTGGATGGGCTTGCATTCATTATTTTTGATACTCAGTTATCGAATCGGGCCTATGGGCCACATGTTATGTAAAAGGGGCTAAGGCTTAATCGGATTCAAAAGGGCTTCCCCATCGAACTTATCCCATTAGGGCTTAGGCTCAATGGGCTCGAGCAATTGGGCTTTGGATGGTTTTCAGAACCCGAGTTTTCCAAACTCACCCCTTCCTCTTCCCTCCGCAGTGAGCCCTAGTTGGTGGACTTGAGTCAAGGATTCAGAGTGGCCATGAAGATGGATTGCCAATTTTAAATAAGTTTAGCATTTAATTTGGAATTTTATTTTATTATGTTTAAAGTTGTAATAAGGGCTTTTTTTAATTATTTTTATTTTGGGGATTATTAAACCGTTAGCACTAGGTTCGCTTTTATAAAAACTACTTGATTTTTAAAAGATCACGATGACGCCGCAAAGTTTCCAGTAAATATTTTTCCAAGGAAATAAATTTTTAAACTAACGCTTTCAACTTAAACATTTTTTAAAGGACATAATCAAACGATTTTCTCAAAATTATACAGATGAGGTGGTAAATTGGTGTGCATGTTCAGGATTGATCCGGAAGAGCTTGGTACTTACAAAATCCGACGACTCACCTCCTTTTTTCTCGGTTTCCTACCCGTGCATGTTCTATTCACTTTAACCTACCTTTAAAAGTGTCTTTTACAACACCAACTCAAATTTTTCCAAACTAAGTAATACGGAATGTTTTGAACGCATCAATTGGCGATCGATCCGGCCATAACGCCTTAGGCCGGGTTTTGGGTTACATCCCAATACTAAAATCACCACATTACAAAAGATCAAATTAGAAGTATAGTCATATTTGACATGATTATCACGAAATAAGAACGATTAACATGAGTCATAATTGACAAATTATGGAACAAAGATAACAAGAAAACCAATAAAGAAATCCAAGATAGAGAAACCTGAATAAAGAAATCCGAATAAAGAGATCCGGGATAAAGAAACCCAAGATAATTATACTATTTGGAGAATCAAAACCAAATTCATAGAGAAAATAAGAATACCCGATAATTCTTCAAAGAAAGAAAGTCCAAAAGAAAACATTATTTAATCCCAACCAAATCAAATATAACAAGATCAATATATCTTCCCATAATATATATCGATGAAGCATCAAGTAGAAGAAAGTAATCATAATATCATATGAATTCTCTCATCAATTTTATCATTTAAATGAAATAGAATACCCATGAAATAGAGCAATATAAATTATAAACCAAATTGTACTACCAATGCTTTCATCCAACACCAAATTAGAAGACATTCCCATATAACAAGAATTTCTTCTTAAGATCAATAGCCATAGAAATATTTTCGAGAACGGGTGAACACATAGAACATCTCAAAAGAGATCCAACTGTCCCTTATAATCACACACTCAGATAATTCACATTTGAAATATCATTTCCCCAACTAGTTCTCCAACACAAATTTCATATTAAATCATTCACTAAAGAATGTCAGCTCAATAAATTTCGATTTACACTTTTCTCAACCTTGCACTTGAGTAATTCGATTTACCAAAGAGAATTCCTTCTAATCGACAAGGTATAATTCCAATAATCTTTATATCAATCGATACTTTCTGCTCGACTTTACTTATCAGCTCATTTTCAATCTCAGATCATACTTATAATTATTCTATCACAACTCTTTGGGTTTTCAACAGAAACTTATTCAATACAAATCTCATGAAATTCCATTATAAGTACCACTTTGGTAAGAGGGAGGGGTAGGACCTCGACTGACTTTCTTATACATACACATATGACACAACTTCCATCATCATAGTAACATCATCAAAATCATGTCATTCATTCATGTTGGCTTACACCAATTTTCCTATTGTCCCATTTAGACAATATACTTATGCATACATTCTATGTTTTCTAGATAGCTTTACTTATCCATTCAATTAATTAAATTAATTCATGCTCATGACATTATATAAGGCCAAACAAACATAGATATTTGCATCACAATCACAACTTTCATTTCGCATCATCATGTACATATCATTACAATCATATAATTCACCCAACAATTTAACATAGATAAGTTCATTTCATTATAATCCTTTACCTCATAAAATTATATACCATTAACATTCATCAACATTCGACATCCAATCAAGACAAGGACATTTTCTGTAACACCCAACCCGAGACCATCGCCGTGTCGGACAAGGGGTTAGCAAGCCAAGTTCACTTGTTTTGCCCATCCATTGACATTTCCAGTCAGGCTGGAAAAACTGCGTCACTGTCGCCTTTAAAAATCATATCTCGAGTTTCAAAACTCGAAACTGGTTTCAAATTTTCCTGAATTTAGACTCATATATCCATCCATGGATTTATTTCTAGAATTTTGGTCGGGCCAATTGGTACAGTTTATTAGTTAAAGTCACCCATGTTACAGGGATCGACTGCTCTGACCTTCGCGCGGTATAACTTGAATATCTCTGTACAGGGCTTTAATGCTGGTGCCGTTTATTTCAAATGAAACTAGACTCAAAATGGAATCTGTACATATAAGCTATGTCGCCTAATTCTTTCTGGATAATTTATAGTAATTTTAAAGTTGCGACAGGGAACCCAGAAACCATTCTGGCCCTGTCTCACAATAGCTTTAATATCTCTTAACCTGTAACTCCTATGACCATTTCTGTTTCTTCCATATGAAAATAGACTCATCAATGTTCATTTACATAGCTGATTCACTATTTAATACCATTCCTACAAATTTTGGTGATTTTCACATTCACGTTACTGCAGCTGGCAGCATCTGTTTTTAAGGTAGGTCTTACCTATTTTGTAGTCTCCATGAACCAACTAGTCTTGCCTTACATAGGTC
>NW_026441198.1:0-18945 GCF_025698485.1 Gossypium arboreum | reverse complement strand
TCGAGCGAAATCTATAAATCGAGAGCCAAAGTAACGGGTAAGCATTTTATGCTTAGTAAGTCTCAAGGAATATAATTAACTCTAATTACAGCAATACATTCACATAGCCAAATGCATCATTTCATTAATACACATTCTTACTTCACACTTCATCATTATATACTTTCACAAAGTATCAATCAATTCAATAACTGAAATTCATTAGTCGATTGAGCGAATGTTGCTCAAACATGTCGACTTTCCAATGCACATATAAACGCATTCTTATTCTTTGGGCTTCGAGTGTACTAATTGAATTTATTACAGCAACCAACACCTCCAGCCCAAGATTCTTCGAATATAACCGAATATAAGCATGTGCAAATGCCTTCGGCAGTCTTGAGAGATGACTCAGACGAATGCCTTGGTCTTCCCGGATATAGCCGCTAGCACAATTGCCTTCGTGTCTTAACTCGGATATAATTTCCAGCATAATTGTCTTCGGCTTAGCCCGATATCATTCAATTTCTCATGCACACATACATCAATAATCATTGGACATACATATTTCATTTTCACATTAAGGCTCAAACACAATTATAATCATTAGCATAATCGATCGAGACTTAGCCCGGGTAGAATTCAATACTATACACACATAAATCAATAATCAATATATCCATATTTCATTCCACATAATTCAATTAAGGTCACTTCTTGAGGACTTACTCGGATGTTGTCAAGCGGCTTTTACGGCTATTCGATCACTTTTTCCTTCCCTTGTCCAATTGTGGCCCTCTTAGCTCTTGAGCTAATTCAAACAAATTCAATCTATGAAAACCTCATTGTGCTAGCTTGGTCGAATATGACAAGGAGTTTAAATGGTCATATGGCCACTTTAGCTTGAATACACAATGGTCATGCACATTTTATACTACATCAAGCAATTCAATACAATTTATTCGAGCATCAAGGAAAAGCTAAGGCCTTCAATAGGCTACCCAAGGCCGAATATTCATGTACATGTTGAGGCCAATTATGCACTTAATACCTCACAAAACAGCATGCATTTTACTAGTTAATGCTTTGCATATTGTTGCTCAAAACTTATAATATAGCATCAAGCACTCATGTATGTGCTAGGTAATGTGCTTGCAATTTCACATTCATTCTTCAACATCTTCTTCTTTAAACAAACATATTCATCGCTTAGTTCATAACCAAACATCATGTGCAAACATATATATACATATATGAGCATGGCGAATTTCAAGGTGTCCATAGCCATCCAAAACACAAATAATCACCAAAAATTGTAGGATGGTATTAAATAGTGAAATTATGTAAATTAACCTTGATGAGTCTACTTTCATATGGAAGAAACGAAACGGTCATGGGAGTTACGTGTTAAGAGATATTAAAGTTATCGTGAGACAGGGCCAGAACGGTTTCTGGGTCCCCTGTCGCGACTTTGAAAATTTACCATAAATTATCCAGAATGAATTAGAAGTCATGCCTAATATGTGCAGATTCCTTTTTGAGTCTAGTTTCATTAGAAACAAACGTCATCAGTATTGAAACCCTGTACAGAGAGATATTCAAGTTGTAACGCGCGAAGGTCAGTGTAGTCGACCCCGTAACATGGGTGACTTTAACTAATAAACTGTACCAATTGGCCCAACAAAAATTCTAAAAATAAATCCATGGATGGATATATGAGTCTAAATTCAGGTAAAATTTATTGAATCAGGTCGAAGAAACCGAGATATGCTTTTAAGGCATAGCAACGCAGTTTTCCAGCTTGCCTGGAATGTCAATTGGTCGTGCCATAAGTGGTTTTGGCTTGTTAACCTCGTGTCCTATTAATCGCAACGGTCTCGTTCGGGGTGTTACAGTCAAAATATTATGGCTTAAACACGGATTTGAGGAAGCAATGTGGGAACCAAAGGATGCAATGAGGGAGAATTATTTGAATCTATTTGTAACACCTAAACCCTACCTAGATGTTATGGTCGAACTGCATGTCACATCAAACTATTTTTCAAAAAATTGATCATTAAGGTTAAAATTACATCGAGTTTAAATCCTTTTATTATTATTTAACAAAATTTCTTGTCAAAACAATAACTTATTAACTAACGTGTTATATCAAATTGATTTAAAACGCAAAAGCTTTTTAAGTCGATGAAGTTTAAAACGCGTGTTTTAAAACAAAGATTGTTTTAAAAACTCGCTTTACCTAGACTAGCGCTAAAATGTATAATCTAAAGCCCAATTAAAACTTAAACCGACAATTGGCCTTATTACATAATCGAAACCCAATATGAAATTTAAAATAGATAAAGTCAATTACGATCAATCAGAATCGTATGGCCACCTCGTGGCTCCAAATCGCTAAGGTTGGGGATTACCTGTAGTTAAAGAAAGGGTGAGTTTATGAAAACTCAAAGGTAATTCCTTATCACGATGTAAAATAGTGCATGTAGTAACACAGGCCTCGGCCCTATTCAAGATCAAGACACCCTCGGCCTTAGCTCCACATGAATGCGGACTAAACCCAATACAGATCAAGACAAAGGTGATATGCAACCCATTCCAATCCAACCAACACACCATGGGGATTAAATCGACCCCAACCAACCACACCATGGGGATTAAATCGACCCACCCAACCAACACATTCAATATTGCAAATAAGTCATAACAATAACGCAACAAAGTCGCTATATAAAGAACGCGTGAGCCACTAATACGAATGCGGCAAAGCCACCGTATTAGTAAAACGTGGCAAAGCCACTATACAGCATCCTCCAAATCGTAATCCCAACCCTAATGCGTAATGTCATGTCATAAATATTACGCTATGGAAAGTCGACAAAGACAATCATATAAGTAAATCATAAGCACATCAATACGGGACATAAGGCATAATCGCCATATTACCATACAAGGGTATTACGGCCATTTTGCTCTATAAGGGTATTTTAGTAATTTTACACTATAAGGGTATTTGGTCATTTTACCCATAAGGGTATTACGATCATTTTACGCACTAAGGGTATTTCAAGAATTTTGCAAATCAAGGGTATTTTAAATTTTACAAATTGAGAGTATTTATGATGCATCATATGGTCCACAATCGCCTCGAGCAACTAAGCAACCTAAATAGACATAATCTGCGCTAATAGGCCTAAGCTCATCTGCCCAAGTGGGGCCCACACTCTCATGTGGCCCATTTAGCCCAAACTTATACTACATGCACATACACAGTCTTGCTCATTAATAGTCACATACTCGCAGATTATCCGTGGGACTCACTTAGCCCATCCCACACGACTATTTCTACCATCAAGGCCCAAAACAACCTAAGTCATGTGCACGACATGACAAGTCTACCTACTTCCCGCTTATCACCAATTTACCACACGAGCCCATACGACCCATTTAACCCAAAACTAGCCACTACGATTTAACAACGAGCCTAGTCCAAACTTACCACATAACATACATTTTATCTGTGGGCCCATAAGCCTATTGGGCCCACACTACTTACCGCCCAACGTGGGCAAGAACGGCTATGCCATGTACGCAATATGACGCAGGTGCCCATTAGACCCTTTCACCATACCATATTCCACCCAAGCCTAATTTAACACTAAGGCCCACGGGCCCATTGGCCTTTTTGCCCATTTCGTGGCCCAAGTGGCCCACTACTTAAGCCCATGAATTCGCCATGGTGGTTTTCCTAGTACGCCCACGCTTCGCGGAGTCATTCACCACACGCCGATCTCACGCCTGTGGCATCATACGCTATATTTTGCCGCAGATTTTGCCGATCTACAATCATAGCAAAGTAATCATCACGCATTAATTTCAATTTTTCAGCCGCTTATCAAAACAACACACCTTCTTGAAAACTAGGTAAGATCCATGCTCTTTGAACCTAAAGTCAAACAAGATACACATATCACCACAACCAATAGGATTAATGATTAGCTTTAAATCAACGACAACCCTTGTTCACCTTGGTCGAGAAAATACCGCTACCTCTATGATAGTTGGCTAGAACCGATCACCCTTCCTTGTTAACTAACTATGAAAAAATAGTCAACTATCACATAACTACCTAACCCAAGGGTTGATGTGCACTAACCAAGGCACAACCCTTAGATTAGAGAACAAATATTCCGCCACCACACAACACAACCACATCTATCTCTAATTGAACCAAATAAATGAGAATAGGATTACCTTAGATGAAATCACAAGGAGATTCCAAAAGCTTTAGCACTTCCGTAAACCCCGAGACATCTAGGACCCATTAACCAATAACACATAGGGGTCAAAGGTTGCAACCAACCCAAAAGAAGAAGAAGCATTGGCTTTAAAGAAAGAAAAGGAAAGGAAAGCAACTTGAAACTACGTAAAGAATGGAAGACAAAACTCAGAATGACTACCACCATCACCACCAAAACTTAAACAAAGGGAGAAAGAACAAAAGTGTAGTCACTAAAATATGAGAGAAGAGGGACAAAGGTTCGCCAAAGAAGAATCAAGATTGAGGAGAAAAGGTAATACTTAGCTTTGAGAAAAAGAGTAGAGAAAATGCCTAAAAGCAATTGGGTCACCAAGGTAGAGCACGAAAAGCACAACAAGAAAACAGAAAATTTGGTACTTAGGAAAACCAAACTAAGTGTCACTCCCAAAACTCAAAATTTGGCACAAAGAAAGAATACTCTAAAGTTCCCAAATGCACATGATTATGTTACACTAACTTTTCAATTATCCATTTCAAACTAGTGTACTTAAACATACATTCCATGAATTTTGAGTAAATTTACTCATAGCATTTACTTAAC
Organism: Gossypium arboreum; assembly: GCF_025698485.1. NCBI lineage: Eukaryota > Viridiplantae > Streptophyta > Magnoliopsida > Malvales > Malvaceae > Gossypium > Gossypium arboreum. Next base: position 14,107 of record NW_026441198.1, on the reverse strand, counting down.
AAACAAGTCGACACATAATATCATATGAATGCCATACAATCATAGATGAGTTTATCACAATATAAACTTTCATTTCATTCACGTTTCATCATTTCTCAACTTTTGATTATCTCATTTCGTACATTGTCACATACATATCATGAACTTCTATTCTTACATTTCTAAGTTCCTTCATCATAAACACATTTCAAATATCTCAATATACTAACTCATACTTCTTACCATATACATAATATAAATTTAACATTTAATAATAAATAATTTGAATTATAGTAATATAATCATACGCTGAGTATGTTTGTACTCGGTATTACCATAATTCAAATTATAAATACTATAATAAATAATAGACATCAAACATGTAACAATATAAGTCATATGTTAATTATGCTTTAATTTCATATCTCGCAATAGTCTTTCATCAAATGGCATCATATATCATCTCATTATCTTTAATCAATTCATGAACCTTTGGTGCAAGCTTTCAATCTCATATCTCTATTTCAATTCACAATTCACATTTCTTTTCATAATTCCACTTTTCACACTTTCTATAGTTTAATCAATCAAATTTATTCGATTTTCTCATTTCATTTACTCAACCCTATTAACATAACTCCGGACCTGCATGATACACGGATCCAACCAAACACACTAGTAAGGCACATTGTGCCTAAAACGTACATAGTACCGATCGAATATGACACATAAGTGTCGAAATCGACACATAAAGTGCCCGATCAAGAAAGCCGAAACCAGACACTTCCGCCTCCTATGGCATGCCAATTATATCCGACTAGTCCGAAGTTAATAGGGAATTCAATTCTCATTTCAATTTCACTTAATATTCATATCTACCCTATTAACAAGACTCGGACTTTCATGGATACACGATTCCATCCAAACACACCAAAATATCCAACCAAACACACCAATATAATCCTCTAAAACACACCAAGATAATCCTCCAAAACACACCAAGATCATATAATCCTCTCAAACACACCGAATAATATCCATCCAAAACACACCTACCAAAGAGACCCTAGCCGAATTTTCATACACAAGCTTCCCAATCGTACAACTCTCCAAGCTTTGAATTCCTTGATTTACTCCTCCAAATTCTCCTCCATAGTCCTCTCCTCAACTTACTCCCACCTCACATTCAAATTCCAAGACCAAATCAACCTTCCACCACATAGAATTCTACTCCAATTCAACCACTTGCCACCTACAAGTGCAAAATAAATACTCATCAATATCCCATGCCAATGCTTGAACCATGGACCTCCTTGCCACCCTTGTGACGCCACCTTGCCACTACACTACAAGGCTCTTTGTGTCACCATTTAGCCTCAATTAACTAAAAGGTCTATAGGCCAAATCCGTGTTCCTTTAAAAGAAATCCAAAATAAATTTTAGGAGCCAAGACTTGAACCTAGGCTCTTACAACCTTAATGCCGCCCCAACCACTAGACCGCATGCTTCCTTGTGTCATTTATTTACAATAATTTAAAAGGCCTTTATCCAAACATCCGGGTTTTATTCACTTAAAATCAAAATTTTTTAAAGCCCAGTTTGAACCCAAGATTCTCTAACACTTCGAGGCCATTAACCACTAAAGCGTATATTTAATTGTATCATTTCCTTGCACAATTAAACACTTATATACTACCTCCTTACGGACCCACACTCAAGGCCCAATACTTCTAGGTCAAATTGTGGTGTTATACTATTCAAGGGTAAGATTTACATGGACTGAAAATCCTTGGGGAGTTGTAATGACATTTAAACCTTAATCGAACGTGGTTTTGAGTACGAATCGATTCAGAAAAATATTTTAAAATTATTTATGTTAATTATGTGTGAATTTATATCTGTGAAATTTTAGTGATTTAATTTTGTCGTTTGAGTGTCATTAAATAAAAGGACTTAATCGCATAAAATGAAAACTTGGTGGTTAAATGTGAAAGTGCTTAATTATTGTTGTCTTTATTAGTGGAGGCATTTATAATGAAATTATACCATTGGTTTTATAGGTGGACAATATTAGGCATATTTTATATAGTTTTATATTATTTCATTAATATATATGTAAATTAAAACTTAAGTTAATATAAGTTATAATATATATCATAAAACATAAAATAAAGTTAATATATGTGTTTATACTTGTGTTCTTGCTGAAAAAAAAAAAATAAAAGAAACTAGGGTTTGGCACTTTGCAAAACTCAATCAAGGTAAGTTCTAGCTTGGTTTTGATGATTTTACGTTTTGAGATCGCTAAGTTATCTTCAAGACCCGTGCTTGAATTTTTGATTTTGATGAATATTTTGAGTTATTCCATTTATGAGAGCTTGTGATTTCTTTTGTTTGATGATGAAATATGAAAGATATGTTTTATATTAACATGTTATGTATTGGTTTTTGATGTTTTTGAGTAATTAGGACTAAATTGTAAAAATAATAATTTGAGGGACTAAAATGTGAAATAAATGAAATATATTGACTTTTATGAATATGGGTAATATTCGGCCTAACATGGGTATAGGGAAATTTTGCATATTGTGTTTTGTGCAATAAGGACTAAATTGTAAAAAGTGTAAAAGTTAGGGGTAAAATGGTAATTTTCCCATTTATGTGTTTTTGGACTAAATTGAATGAAAATATGTTTGAATTAGCTTAATTTGAATATGTTTAGATCAAGAACCAAAAAAATCGGATTTGGATCGGGGGAAAACGAAAGTTGTCAACTAGCTCTCCCGTTCTATTTTACATTGTCCGAGGTAAGTTTATAAGCAAATAGACATACTTAATTTTAATTAAATGCTAAATATATATGCTGAAATGAAATATATGAATTTATATATGCTATGGTTTAATATGAATAAGCTTGGCTTGTAACACCCCGAACCCGAGACCATCGCGTGCTCATTGGACGTGGGGTTAACAAGCCAAGTTCACATGTTTTGCCCACCAATTTGACATTTCCAGTCAGGCTGAAAAACTGCGTCACCGCCTTAAAAATCATATCTCGAGTTTCAAACTCGGAAACTGGTTTCGTAAATTTTACCTGAATTTAGACTCATATATCCATCCATGGATTTATTTTCTAATTTTTGGTCGGGCCAATTGGTACAGTTTATTAGTTAAAGTCACCCATGTTACAGGGATCGACTGCTCTGACCTTCGCGTGTTATAACTTGAATATCTCTCTGTACAGGGCTTTAATACTGGTACCGTTTGTTTCTAATGAAACTAGACTCAAAATGGAATCTGTACATATAAGGCACGACTCCTAATTCTTTCTGGATAATTTATAGTAAATTTTTAAAGTTGCGACAGGGGACCCAGAAACCTTTCTGGCCCTGTCTCACAATAGCTTTAATATCTCTTAACATGTAACTCCTATGACCATTTCGTTTCTTCCATATCAAAATAGACTCATCAAGGTTCATTTACATAGCTTATTCACTATTTAATACCATTCCTACAAATTTTGGTGATTTTTCACATTCACGTCACTGCAGCTGGCAGCATCTGTTTTTAAGGTAGGTCTTACCTATTTTGTAGTCTCCATGAACCAACTAGTCTTGCCATACATAGGTTCATATATGATCATTTTAACCATACCAATGGCTGATCATGTGACCAACACTCCCATTTCCAATCCATAATCACATCATGACCCCATATATATACATACAAACCAAAATAGTCTAAGTTCATGCTTCCTTTTACGAGCCATTTTCGCATGGCCGTATACATATACATCACCACATTTTTAAACCAACAAGGTAGTCCTATACATGCCATTTCAAAGTTCAAACAAAATTTATACCAAAATAGCGTTGATAGTGTGGATGACTTGACTTTATTGATCCCGAATCCGACTATCGAGCGAAATCTATAAAACAGAGAGCCAGTAACGGTAAATATTTTATGCTTAGTAAGTCTCAAGAAATATAATCAACTCTAATTACAGCAATACATTCACATAGCCAAATGCATCATTTCATTAATACACATTCTTACTTCACACTTCATCATTATATACTTTCACAAAGTATCAATCAATTCAATAACTGAAATTCATTAGTTGATTGAGCAATGTTGCTCAAACATGTCGATTTTCCAATGCATATAAACGACTTTATTCTTTGGGCTTTGAGTGTACTAATTGAATTTATTACAGCAACCAACACTCACCTCCAGCCCAAGATTCTTCGAATATAACCGGATATAAGCATGTGCACAAATGCCTTCTCTTAGCCGGATAGAATGACTCGACGAATGCCTTCGTCTTAGCCCGGATATAGCCGCTAGCACAATTGCCTTCGGTCTTAACCCGGATATAATTTGCATAATTGTCTTTGCTTAGCCCGGATATCATTCAATTTCTCATGCACACATACATCAATAATCATTGGACATACATATTTCATTTTCACATAAGGCTCAAACACAATTATAATCATTAGCATAATCGCCGACTTAGCCCGTAGAATTCAATACTCATACACACATAAATCAATAATCAATACATCCATATTTCATTCCACATAATTCAATTAAGGTCACTTGAGGACTTACTCGGATGTTGTCGAACGGCTTTACGGCTATTCGATCACTTTTTCCTTCCCTTGTCCAATTGTGGCCCTCTTAGCTCTTGAGCTAATTCAAACAAATTCAATCTATTAAAACCTCATTGTGCTAGCTTATGGCCAAATATGACAAGGAGTTTAAATGGTCATATGGCCACTCTTAGCTTGAATACACAATGGTCATGCACATTTTATACTACATCAAGCAATTCAATACAATTTTTCGAGCATCAAGGAAAAGCTAAGGCCTTCAATAGGCTACCCAAATAATATTCATGTACATGTTGAGGCCAATTATGCACTTAATACCTCACAAAACAGCATGCATTTTACTAGTTAATGCTTTGCATATTGTTGCTCAAAACTTATAATATAGCATCAAGCACTCATATGTGTGTAAATAATGTGCTTGCAATTTCACATTCATTCTTCAACATCTTCTTCTTTAAACAAACATATTCATCGCTTAGTTCATAACCAAACATCATGTGCAAACATATATACATATATGAGCATGGTCAATTTCAAGGTGTCCATAGCCATCCAAAACACAAATTTTAACTAACATGCAAGAAGCATGAACCATGCTTATGAATGCATCATGGCGAATATGACAATCATGCTCCTTTTCAACTTCAATCATGATTAAACAAAAGAAAACTCAAAATCTTACTCAAGAGTAGACAATCCATCATTGCATGCATCATCATCAAGCTTTACACTTAGCATGCAATGGCTTTATCACCATAACAACTTTGGCCAAATACCATTTCCATGGCATAACAAAGATTTGAGCCATGGCTAACATGCACATCAAGTTAGCAACCAAAACATGCATGAAACTCCTAACACAACCTCATACATACCTTAATCTTGATGCAAACTTAGCCAAATCTCCTTCTAGATCTCTTCCAACCCAAGCATGAAGCAAAAATCCTCCCCTTTTCCTTAGTATTTTCGCCAAGAAGTGAAAATAGATGAAAATTTTTTCTTTTCTTTCTTTAGGATATTCGCCAAGGGCTATGGAGAAAGATGAATTTTTTTTTTGTTTCTCATCCTACTAACATTAATTTTTTTTTCCATACTCTTATTTTATTATTTCTAACATCCACTAAAACATGTTTAAGACATGTTTTCTTTGCCCATATTCATCACCATGGCCGCCACTTCCTCTCTTTGGTAAATTGACATGCAAAACCATACTTTTACATGCATGTACTATTAGACCTTTGAAGATTGGCCTATCACCTTTCAACAATGTTTCATATAAGTCCATCTAAATAAATTCACATGGAAATGATCAAATTAATGCATGCAACTTTCACACATGCATTTGCGAACATCATAAACATAGAATATAACTTCTAATTACTTATAAGACTGTTTAACGGTCCCGACACCACTTCCGACTAGGGTCAAATTAGGGACGCCACAACTCTCCCCCACTTAAGAAATTTTCGTCCCCAATCTTACTGTAAATAGGTTTGGATATCGCTCTTTCATAGAGTTCTCGGTCTCCCAAGTAGCTTCTTCTATCCCGTGCTTGAGCCATAACACTTTCACTAGCTAAACCCGCTTGTTTCGCAATTCTTTCACTTCCCGTGATAGGATACGGATCGGTTCTTCCTCATAACTCATATTAGCTTGAATTTCAATTTCATGGACTAATCACGCATGATGGATCGGATCTATAGCGTAAGCATCGAAACATGAAAGACATCGTGAACCTTTTGAGTTCAGGCAAAATCAAACGATATGCCACCGGACCGACTCGCTTGGATATCTCATATGGCCCAATGAACTCGGGCTCACTTGCCCTTACTACCATCTCGAGTATCTTTTTCCAAGGCGATACCTTGAGAAACACTTTATCACCCACTGACATCGATATCTTACGCGATCCGCGTCACTTTCGACGATCGGAGGCTATCTTCGACTTTCACGGATTACTTCTCTCTGCTCACAGCATCTCTAATCAAATCCACCCGAAAATCTTGCTTTCACCGAGCTCACCAAAACAATGGTGTATGCATTTACGACCGCATAAGGCCTCGTAGGGTACCATCTTAATACTTGATTGAAAGCCGTTGTTGTGTTTAATTCAATCAACGGCAAATACCGCTCCCATGAACCACTAAACTCGAGGACGCAACATCTTAACATATCCTCAAGTATCTGAATTATCCGCCGGATTGACCACCGGTTTGGGGTGAAAGGCGGTCTGAAATGCAACTTAAAAGCAGCTTGCAACTTTTTCCAAAATCGCGAGGTAAATCTCGGATCTCTATCCCACACGATGGAAATAGGCACCCGTAATCTCACAACCGAGAAACGATAATCGGCTAATTTGTCCATTGAAAATCCGCACGCACGGGACAAAGTGGGCCGACTTAGTCAATCTATCTACCACGACCCAAACCGCATCCTTCTTACTTGTCGACAATGGCGTCCGGATACAAAGTCCATTGTGACTCGATCCCATTTCCACCGGCATCGGATTGGTCAAGTAATCCTCAAGGCACCGATGTTCCGCTTTCACTTGTTGACATATTAAACATCTCAAACAAAGTCGAGATGTCTCGCTCATCATGCCACCAAACCGACGCTTCAAATCATTGTACATCTTTGTACTCCCGGGTGGATTGCCATTACAATGGGCTTCATTCGAATTATCGAAATGAGTTCAATTCTTTGGAACACATTTACTTTTGAACCTCAAACAATCGCATCGCCGATTTGAAATTCGAGTCCTTGTTCGAACACATTTCACCGCTTTTAGCCAACTCGTCGTCGATTTTCTCGAGCTTCTCAATTTGATGTATCAATAGTGGTTTGGCTTTCAATTCAGCTACCACTAACACACTATCGGATCGAATAGACAAGTGCACGTTCATCGCTCGTGGCGAATAATGATTTATTGACTCAAGGCATTCGCAACCATTCGCTTTCCGGGTGATAGTCAATGACCAGCTCATAATCCTTTTTAAACGAGCCAACGCCTTTGTCGCAGATTTAAGTCTCTTTGGGTCATCAAATATTTGAGACTTTTGTGATCCGAAAACACATGGCACCTTTCAAATAAGTAATGTCGCCAAATCTTAAAGCACGATGATGGCCAATTCGAGATCATGGGTCGATAATTTTTCTCGTGGCTTTAATTGCCTCGACGGATAGGCCACAACTCGACCTTTTGCATCAATACACAACCTAACCCAAGTAGGAGGTCGCTATAGATGACAAACTCTTTGCCGGACTGGGTTGCACTAGAATTGGGGCTTCACCAAATAAGTTTTCATTGATCGAAACTTTTTGGCATTTCTGTCCATTCAACTTAACATCCTTTTGGAGAAGCCATTGGCGTGGCTATCGTTGAGAAGCTTTTACAAATCGTCGGTAATAACCGGCAAGCCCTAAAAAGTCGAACCTCGTTAATATTTCGGAGGCTTCCAATTAAGTATGGCTGAAATTTTATTCGTCACTCAATACCCATGCGATGCCACATGACCCAAGAAGCTAACCTCTCAACCGTAACTCACACTTGTGAACTTAGCATATAATTGCTTATCCCAGATTTGCAAGACTAACCGAGTGTTCAAGATGTTCGGTCTCATTTCTTGAATAGACCAAGATGTCATCAATGAACACGACTACTAATCCATCCAAATATGGTCTCAAGATCCGATTCATTAAATCCATAAATACCGTAGGGCATTAGTGAGCCCAAGCGGCATCACTAGGAACTCATAGTGACCATATCTCGCTCAAGGCTTGGTACGTCCAATCTCGGATTCGCAATTGATAATAGCCCGATCTCAAATCTATTTTCAACACCGAGGCTCCCTTCATTGATCGACAAGTCATCAATGCGGCAACGGATATTTGTTCCTTATCGCCGCTTATTGTCGATAGTCGATGCACACCATGGTTCCATCCTTCTTCTTCAACAACACCGGCGCACTTCAAGGTAAAAAGCAAAAACCTCTATCCACCAATTCTTGCAACCAGCTTTAACTCCTTTAATCCGTTGGTGCCATATGATACTGAGCTATCGAATTGAGTGGTACCGTACCAATTGATGCCAAATTCTATTTCTAACGGTGGTAAACCCGCAATTCTTCGTGGAAAACATCCGGTATTCACAAACCACAGCACAGATTCGGTTTCTTTTCCGATTCCTTGTCGAAAGCACGACGCAAGGTACGCCGCACCCTTTTCTTATATTTTCGGGCCAACATCACGATACATACCGGCAACCCTTTAAGTCCAGACTCAACCCGAATTATTTCATTATTCGCAGACTCAAATCGATAGTCTTGCTCTTGCAATTTACAACCGCATCGTGCATGGTCAACCAATCCAAACCAAGAATAACGTCGAACTCATCGAACGGCAAAAGCATCACGGAAAACAAGAACCCTAACACTAGGGGACTTTTCTTGCACTTTGTTGACAAGCACGTAATGACCCAAGGGGTTTGACACCAATTACAAACTCGTGAGACTCAATAGGCAAAGTCTTATTGGATGCTAAGGTCACATATATATGAATGAGTAGAACAGGTCAATCAAAGCAATCACATTTGTATTGAAAAGAGGAAAGTACCTAGAATGACATCCGAGAGGCAAGATCCTCACGCCAGATGGCATAAGTCCCTGGAGCACGAGCCTCGGATCCGATAGCATCTCTAGATCCTCTCCACCGCCATCGACATTGCCCATATTTCTAGGTGGCCTACCTCGGCAAAGGGTAGCACCCGGGTTTCCACTGACTTACATTCTGCTCATGCATCCCCGGGCAATCCTTCATAAAGTGGTCGGTCAACCCACAACTTATAGCGGAGCGATCACGAAACCAACAGCTCCTCAATGCCATTTGCCACAATGTGGACACCGCCATCTCTCTACGATTTTCCACCATCGCGATCAAGTGACTCTGTGGTCAGGGGTCGATCGCCCCTCGTCTAGAAAAGCCCAAATGCCTCAGACCGCTCGCATCATCTCGAAATCTCTTTGATGCTTGTTGAAGAGACTTTCCGAGGACCTCTTTCGAATTCTCCGCTCCCACATCAACTTTTTGTTTCTCCTTTCTAAGCTCTTCTACTTACAAGCTCGCTCAACAAGTACTACGAACTCTCAGATCTCGAGAATGCCAACGAACATCCTTATATCATCATTCAGCCCATCCTCGGTTGCTTACATATAATCTTTGACGAAATGCATTCGCGTGCATCGCTAAGCCTCACAAATTTTCGTTCAGAGTCTAGAATCCATAGAACCTTGCTTAAGGTCAAGGAATTCTTCACTTTTGGTCGATGAATCTCCGATCGATATACTTTTTTCTAACTTCGGTTTGAATTCCCAAGTCACTTGCTCTCTAGGTACCACAGTGTCGAGTACTCCACCAATAGTAGGCGGACTCATGTAGCAAGGAGATGGTACACTTTAAGCACTCATCGGTGTACAGGATAGCTCATCGAGCACTTGATAGTGTTATCCAACCAAAATTCAGCTCGCTTTGCATCATCATCATCCGTGTTAAATTCGTGGCCCCATGTTTTCTAATCCTATCGATCGGGGCTTACTTGACCTTATTTGGTCAACAACGGAGGTATTGTAGCGGGGTTGCATTTGTCGGGAATGGAGGTTGTAAATGCCGTGTTAGTTCGAATGTATTGATTAAACCATTCGCTCATCACACTATAAAAGGCTTGCCTAGCCTCATTCGATTGTGGCCATAGGTTGAGAGTCCGCCATTACCGCCCCTTGCGCTGAGCAGCGCCACACTCTCCACATCATCAGCTATCGTCGGTTGGGATCGGATCCATTACTATAAACAAACACAAAGTCAAATTGTCGTAAATCACCACACTATCGAGTCATCATTTAATGGCATGTATAGCTAGACCCCAAACACATCACGGTAGTCCTAGAATCGACTAAACCGTGGCTTTGATACTAATAAAATTGTAACACCTAACCCGAGACCATCGCCGGTTGGACACGAGGGGTTAACAAGCCAAGTTCACATGTTTTGCCCACCAATTTGACATTTCAGTCGCTGAAAAACTGCGCCACCACGCCTTAAAATCATATCTCGAGTTTCAAAACTCGGAAACTGGTTTTGTAAATTTTCCTGAATTTAGACTCATATATCCATCCATGGATTTATTTCTAGAATTTTTGTTGGGCCAATTGGTACAGTTTATTAGTTAAAGTCACCCATGTTATAGGATCGAACGCTTCCGACCTTTCGCTATAACTTGAATATCTCTCCACAGGGCTTTAATACTGGTGCCGTTTGTTTCTAATGAAACTAGACTCAAAATGGAATCTGTATATAAGGCACTCCTAATTCTTTCTGGATAATTTATAGTAAATTTTAAAGTTATGGCAGGGGACCCAGAAACCGTTCTGGCCCTGTCTCACAATAGCTTTAATATCTCTTAACATGTAACTCCTATGACCATTTCTGTTTCTCCCATATCAAAATAGACTCATCAAGGTTCATTTACATAGCTTATTCACTATTTAATACCATTCCTACAAATTTTGGTGATTTTTCACATTCACGTCACTGCAGCTGGCAGCATCTTTTTTAAGGTAGGTCTTACCTATTTTGTAGTCTCCATGAACCAACTAGTCTTGCCATACATAGGTTCATATATGATCATTTTAACCATACCAATGGCTGATCATGTGACCAACACTCCCATTTCCAATCCATAATCACATCATGACACCATATATACATACAAACCAAAAAATAGTCCAAGTTCATGCTTCCTTTTTTGAGCCATTTCGCACAGATACATATACATCACCACATTTTTAAACCAACAAGGGTAGTCCTATACATGCCATTTCAAAGTTCAAACAAAATTTATACCAAAATAGAGGCGTTGATAGTGTGGATGACTTCGACTTTATTGATCCCGAATCCGATTGCTATCGAGCGAAATCTATAAATCGAGAGCCAAAGTAACGGGTAAGCATTTTATGCTTAGTAAGTCTCAAGGAATATAATTAACTCTAATTACAGCAATACATTCACATAGCCAAATGCATCATTTCATTAATACACATTCTTACTTCACACTTCATCATTATATACTTTCACAAAGTATCAATCAATTCAATAACTGAAATTCATTAGTCGATTGAGCGAATGTTGCTCAAACATGTCGACTTTCCAATGCACATATAAACGCATTCTTATTCTTTGGGCTTCGAGTGTACTAATTGAATTTATTACAGCAACCAACACCTCCAGCCCAAGATTCTTCGAATATAACCGAATATAAGCATGTGCAAATGCCTTCGGCAGTCTTGAGAGATGACTCAGACGAATGCCTTGGTCTTCCCGGATATAGCCGCTAGCACAATTGCCTTCGTGTCTTAACTCGGATATAATTTCCAGCATAATTGTCTTCGGCTTAGCCCGATATCATTCAATTTCTCATGCACACATACATCAATAATCATTGGACATACATATTTCATTTTCACATTAAGGCTCAAACACAATTATAATCATTAGCATAATCGATCGAGACTTAGCCCGGGTAGAATTCAATACTATACACACATAAATCAATAATCAATATATCCATATTTCATTCCACATAATTCAATTAAGGTCACTTCTTGAGGACTTACTCGGATGTTGTCAAGCGGCTTTTACGGCTATTCGATCACTTTTTCCTTCCCTTGTCCAATTGTGGCCCTCTTAGCTCTTGAGCTAATTCAAACAAATTCAATCTATGAAAACCTCATTGTGCTAGCTTGGTCGAATATGACAAGGAGTTTAAATGGTCATATGGCCACTTTAGCTTGAATACACAATGGTCATGCACATTTTATACTACATCAAGCAATTCAATACAATTTATTCGAGCATCAAGGAAAAGCTAAGGCCTTCAATAGGCTACCCAAGGCCGAATATTCATGTACATGTTGAGGCCAATTATGCACTTAATACCTCACAAAACAGCATGCATTTTACTAGTTAATGCTTTGCATATTGTTGCTCAAAACTTATAATATAGCATCAAGCACTCATGTATGTGCTAGGTAATGTGCTTGCAATTTCACATTCATTCTTCAACATCTTCTTCTTTAAACAAACATATTCATCGCTTAGTTCATAACCAAACATCATGTGCAAACATATATATACATATATGAGCATGGCGAATTTCAAGGTGTCCATAGCCATCCAAAACACAAATTTTAACTAATATGCAAGAAGCATGAACCATGCTTATGAATGCATCATCGAATATGACAATCATGCTCCTTTTCAACTTCAATCATGATTAAACAAAAGAAAACTCAAAATCTTACTCAAGAGTAGACAATCCATCATTGCATGCATCATCATCAAGCTTTACACTTAGCATGCAATGGCTTTATCACCATAACAACTTTGGCTAAATACCATTTCCATGGCATAACAAAGATTTGAGCCATGGCTAACATGCACATCAAGTTAGCAACCAAAACATGCATGAAACTCCTAACACAACCTCATACATACCTTAATCTTGATGCAAACTTAGCCAAATCTCCTTCTAGATCTCTTCCAACCCAAGCATGAAGCAAAATCCTCCCTTTTTCCTTAGTATTTTTGCCAAGAAGTGAAAATAGATGAACAAATTTTTTCTTTTCTTTCTTTAGGATATTCGCCAAGGGCTATGGAGAAAGATGAACACTTTTTTTTTTTTTTTATCCTACTAACATTAATTTTTTTTTCCATACTCTTATTTTATTATTTCTAACATCCACTACTAGCAAAACATGTTTAAGACATGTTTCTTTTGCCCATATTCATCACCATGGCCGCCACTTCCCTCTTTAAATTGACATGCAAAACCATACTTTTGCATGCATGTACTATTAGACCTTTGAAGATTGGCCTATCACCTTTCAACAATGTTTCATATAAGTCCATCTAAATAAATTCACATGGAAATGATCAAATTAATGCATGCAACTTTCACACATGCATTTGCTAACATCATAAACATAGAATATAACTTCTAATTACTTATAAGACTCGGTTTAACGGTCCCGACACCACTTCCCGACTAGGGTCAAATTAGGGACGTCACATGGCTACTATATTTCTAAATTCATTTCGACCGAGTTACAACGTTCGAAAGCCCTGTATGAACCTTAGGAATAGTTAAGATACATAGGTCATGACATAGGATTCTGATATATGTGTGCAAGTAACACCATGGCATTGATATGTGTTTCTGTTATATGTGTGTGAGTAAGACCCTATCTGGGACAGTGGCATCGATATGTGACTCCATGTAAAACCACGTCTGGGACGTTGGCATTGTAGGATAGTGTAATTATCCGAGTGTTCTATCCAATTCCAAATGGTTCATCGGGCAAAGGTAAATAGTGTTCGAATGTGTAAAATGAGCTATATGCCAGGTATGAATTAATTTGTTACCTATTTGGGGTAAGGTAAGGTACCTTGGTTATTTGTTGCAA
>NW_026441197.1:0-48931 GCF_025698485.1 Gossypium arboreum | reverse complement strand
GTTAAAGTCTTGACATATTCCTCGTTGAGTTTATGATACACCAATATATATAAATATATGAATATTATTAGGATTAAATTTATATATAAATAAAAGAGAAGTTGAATGTATACAAAAGCTTAGTCCGCATTGCAAGCCTTTGGTGGGTTTATAGGGAAAGTGCGGTGAAGTGTTTGTTGGGATGAGGGAAATGCGGTGACGGAGGTTAGATTCCAAATCTTGGGCGGAAACGGCTCCTTGTTTCCGCGGATGGTCGTCTCTTTAACATTAAAACAATTATATATTCTTTTTCATTTTAATAAAAGGTTATGGTTCTTAGTTATTACGTCATTAAAAATAAATATACAAGGTCTGTTTTAATAAAAGAGTTATTTTTAAGGGTAAATTACATCATTAGACACTAAATTTTGAGTAAATTTTCATTTTAGATATTTAATTAAAATAATTACATTTTGGTCATTAAACTATTCAAAGTTTTCATTTAAGTCATTGGACTGATAAAATTGATACTATATTGCTTTCTCTTTTGCACTATATGGATAAATTGAAAGTCTCTTTCCCTTCTTTTATACAATTTAACATTTTTTATATGAAACAACTTTAGAAGTAAAAAATCTACTAATTCAAAAAGTTTTTTTCGATCTCATATATTAACCATCAATTTGACTTGGATTTAAGGTATGTTCTTCTACTTGTTGATTAGTATTGATCCATTTGATCTTGATTGTCAATCGTCATTGGAGCTCATTGGCATAACTTTTTCTTTTTAAAAGACTTAACAAGCAAGTGACTTAAATAAAACTTTTGAATAATTCAATAACTTAAATAAAAACTTTTAAATAGTTTTGTGATCAAATTGTAACTTTTTAATTAAGTAACTAAAACGAGAATTTACTCATAATTTAACAACTAACGTGTAATTTACCATTTTTAAATATACTTAAGATTTTTTAGTTACACTATACGTGAAATAAATATTCAATTTAGTATATTATTCGACCGAATACAATTATTGGTGATCTTTCGTTTTATTTATTTATTTAGTTTCCGTCCTCTTATGATTTTTTAATAATAAAAAAAGTTGAAATAAAGTAGTCTTGAATCAAGGCAAGGGTATTTTAAATAATGGAAGTGGTTTGATTTTTATAGGGGTGAATGGAGATTGATGATGGTATGGCAAGGCCATGGAATGCACATGTTCTTGGGGTCGATGGGAGGGTTATATTGTAAGGCTAGTGGGATATAGTATTTTATAGACTTAATCATTGATGGTTTTGAGTGACATTAAGAAACACAACCATACCTAGAGGTGCAGTTAATAAGTCCTTTTTAGAAGGAAGTTCACTAGAATCTATTATCAACACATCATATGTATAATTTAAAAAAAAGAATTATATATGTAGATTGAGATCTATTTTGATTGATTATTGTAATTTTTTTCTTTAGATTGAATGAGTGAAATTCTGTTTAAATCAAATTATTCTTTTAAATAAACAAAAATATATATACATTAATCATAATTTTATTCTAAAATCCAACTCAACCATACCTTTTATTATTATGAGTTACAATTTTATTAAAATAACTATAATAAGATGTTGTCTCCTACAATAAAGATAATTTTTTAAAATTTAATTCAGATAGCTGATATTATCATCATCCAAAAAGTGTCCCAAGTTTTTAAGAAGAAGTAATCTATTATAGCCAACAAATACTGGTGTTGCTTTGCATTGGTATAGATCCTAGTGGAGGGTGTGTGGTTAAGTTAGTTAAAGACGTAAGAAGCTCGACTTTGATATTCAAAATTAAGTTTTACTTTTAGAGTTTAACTTCAATTTAAAATAAAAATTAAATTGGTCTTACTTGTTTTATAAAATTTATTTATTTGATGAATTGAGCTATGATTTTAGTTGGAATTAAAATTTTTCGATATTAATTAAAAGGGTTCATTAAAGTCAAAAGTTATTTAAGGTAAACATTAAAATATTTAAGCTATTAAAACAAAATTTATTTCGAAAATACCAAATTTAAATAGCTTATGAGCCAACATATTTCCTTTTTAACACATTTAGTTTAAACTCCTCACAACTAATTCATGTAATTAACTTGGAATTCCTTTAATATTACTTATACCTTTAAATTTTGGATTTGCCTTGATCTCCTTTTATGCATATGTACAGGCGAATCTAGGGCTGGCAAGGTTCCAGCCCTAAAATGAATTTAAACCCAATTAATTCCATTTTTTCCCTTTTTTTTAAAAAATTTAAAATTTGTTTAAACTTTAAAATTAATTATGCAAATAACCAATGGGTTTTCCCTTTAATTTTAAAAAAAAATTTGGGGTCCTTAATTTTTTACCATTTAAATTAATATTTATCAAATTTACATTTCTAAATTATCCAAACAATAATTTCACAACGAAAATTTAAGTTATTAATTATAAATGACCTTCCAATTTATTTATAAAATATTTAAAAGTGTTTTTAGGTTAATTTTTTAACTTTCCAATCATTTTAACAACCAATTTTCCATTTCAACCTTCCTTCCAATTTTTTCTTCTTTTTTACACCAAAAACTTATCCAATTTATTCCCTTCTTTAACCATTTTCCATAAATTCCATAACCTTAAATAATCTAAAACTCCAATTTGTTCCTTAACAAACCTCCTCGATTTTGAAATTTTCGATTCAAAATATTCCATTTAAATTTTATTTTGCTTAAATTTTTATTAAATTACCACTAAAATTTATAATTTTACGATCATAAATTTAAAATTTTTAAATTTATTTGGATTAAATAATCATAGAAAATATTTCAATCATTATAATCGAATAATAAAATCTCATATTAAATCAATATTATACATTGAATAATGAATATTATTTCAATTAACTTAAATTATCATTAAAAGCAAATATTAAAATTTAGAATGAAATATTTTGGTGTACTTACTAAATTTAATTTATTTCTAAATATTTTGTTTAAATGTGGATTATATATTAAACAAAAACTAATACATTAAAATTATTAATTTTTTAAGTAAATGAATTTGGTTTCAATGAAAGAATTTTTAAATTTTTAACTAGGTTTTTAATAAGAAACCCATTCTAAGAATAAAATGAAATTTAATATTCCGTTTTTGAATTGGTTAGAATTTTTTATTAATTTGAATACTTTATAAAACATAAATTTTTCAAATTTATGATTGAGATTGTTTTGATATTTAAGAATATTTTATTAAATTTTTATTTGGAAAAATTATTATTTAACTATTTTTCTTTTTTTTTAAAGGATTTATTTCTTAATTTGTCATATGGAAAATTTTTTTAAAATGGTTTATTGCTTTTGAATTTGAAATTAAAATTAGATTTTAAGATATTTAATTATATTAATGTAAAAGTAATAAAGATCTGATTTGGCAAATTACCAAATTTACCCTTTCTTATGCAATAATTTATCTGTTATAACCTTAGTACTCAAGATTACACAAGGTTAAATAATATTTTTAAAATGAATAGGGTTTATAAGGGGTTTTTAAATTCATCTTAAGTTGAGTTGCCCAAAAGCCTTTAGTGGGTTCCGAACTAGGAATAAAAATGTTGTTTGGTTCCTTCAAGTTTTAGCTTTTTTGTTAATTTAAACTGCATCCAAATTAATTTGTACATTTTAAAGGCCATGCCAATTAAAAGGTAAGGTTCTACTATTTAGGTTCTTCTTAATGTTATCCTAAGCTTTTTGGTTTGAGAATCTTTATTTCTTAATTTTCAAAAGGTTTCCCAACTCTTTCCATACCAAACCCACCTGGTTAGCCCTTTTGGAATTTATAATTTTAAATCCATTAAATGAATGAATTTAAATCGATCAAAGTCCAAATTTGGTTGTAAATTTATTTTCTTTAAATTAAATAGCCTTCTTAGTATACTAACTCATCTTAACTAAGAGATCTGGAGGTTAAAGAACTTACAGTTTTTAGATTGTCTAAGTCAGGAAAATCCAATGGACAGAAAAATAAGAGAAATGGGCAATTAAAGTTTAGTAATGTGGAAAAATTGAAACCATAATTTATAAGATTTGATAGGTAGTAGAGTCTAAGATAGGTCTTCTAAAATTGGGATGGAAAATTTGAATCCCGAAGTAATTTCAACTGGTCATGTTTATGTATTTTATAGGTTTTAATGTAATAATGGACTAAGGTTGCTCCACGATCTTTTACAATTTATTTGGGTGTTGAAAGCAATTCAATGGTGGTAAAATGCTTCGGGTGGGTGATATTAGATGGACCGTAAGTATGATTTGGTTTAAAATCGTATGGCCATGGGCCAATTTAAAATTTAAGGAAATTGACCTAGATTGGGTGGTCATTGAAAGATATTTTATGTTAATTTTCAAGGGTGATTAATGGGTTAAATGATAGTTTAAAAAAATTAGGTTTTCCCAAATTTTTGGTAAAAACATGGTTTATTGGACGAGTAAAGGTTGGATAAATGAATTAAAGGTTCCCATTAATATTTTTTGTTATTTTAATTATGCTAAGTTGTAAAGGGTTAATATTTAATGGGTGATTCAAGTTAATAGGCTTGGAAACCTTTTATAAGATCAAATACCAACTTGGCAGTTTTAGTGAAATAGAATTAAAAACTTATCAAGGCATTTGCTAATGAAGTTTAAATTTTGATTTGTTAATTTTGATTTTCATTTAGATTATGGGTTGGTAAGAAATGAACTTTTTTGGGTCAAACTTGACATGGTTTTAATAAAATTATAAAAGGATATTTTTACGCAAAGTTATCCTTAAAAATTATTTGGAAATAATTGGAAATGGTTTAAACCGGGTTTAAGAATTAAAATTTCTGTTTCCGGAAAAAAAACCTCCTCAAATTTTGAGAATGTAAAGTTTTAAAACTGTATCAAGGGTTATTTGGAAAGCGATCAAGAAACGGAATCCTTCTTTTGTTCTCGGTTATCAATATTTTAAGTTTTTAAAAATTTTTAAAACAATGTTTTCGATCAAGTGCATCAATAACGTTAATTTTGGTGATATTAGTTTAATAGGGTTGTACCATTTTCAATTGAAAAAAGGGAAAAATCAAGACTTGATTTCTATTTAAGGTAAAATTTTGAAAAGAAATTTTAAATTCAATTTTTTGATAAACAGGTAAATCGAAAGTTTTAAGGTTTCTAGAAAATTTTAATAATAGAAGTTTTGAGTAAATGAATATAATTTAAGGGAAAAAATCCAAATTTGGAGAACTACCACTATATAATAGGCAATTAAATAACGGTATAATTTGTAAATAAATAAATTTAACTTAGTAATTAGGTAAAATTAGAAGATTTTTTATTAAAAAAAGCATGTATAAGATTGGTTTGAAGGTAAGAAAATTAATTTGGACAATTAGGAATTTGGAATGTTTAAAAGGGGATGGTATGTAAAAAATTGAAAATTATTAAATTGATAAGAGAAAATCATTAAAACTGATTTTGGAATTTTTGGGAAAATAAATAGAGTAGGAAACTGTGGTATGACTGGTGGTAATTTAATTTGTTTAAATTTGAGTTGGAGTTTAAATCTAAAAGGTATTAAGTTTAAGTCGGTTTCAATGAATAATTTTATAGAAATTTTTAAAAAGATGTTTTAGAATTATTTTGATATTAAATTTAGGCAATTTTTAAGAGGAAGTTGTAAATCCGAATTTCCTAAAATTGTTTGAGTGGGATTAATGGAAACTAGAAATATTAAGTTTAAATTATGTTTTAAAAATTTTATTAAATTATATTTATTTATTATAGATATTAAATTTTTTTAATTTAATTAAATATTATATAAATTAAAAAATTTAATATTTAGTTTTAAATTTTAGATTTTTTTTTTGATTTTAATTTAATTTTTAAATATTTATTTTATATTATTAAGAAAAATTTTTAAATTCGGATTTTTTGTATTTAAATTTTTAAAATGTTTCTAATATTTGGATTGTTATGTTTTAAGAACCCAAAGCCAAAAACACGGAAATTCAAGGTGGGATTATAATTTTAATTAGGCCTTAAGATTAGGCCAAGTACCAAATAGTTGTGAAGTGAGGAATTTTAATAAAGGGCACTGGAAGGATTTTATAGGTTAAAGGTGGTGCTATTTTTTTTTTAATTTTACATTACTGCTTTAAAATAATTCCACCTTAGGGCTTCCATTGCTAATTTAATAAGTTAGGTCCTTTTTTCTCTTGGAAATTAGTTCCACCAAAGTTTCTTTCTTTTTAATTCTCCAAAGAAACCAAACCCAATTCCAATTTCTTTTCCTCTTTTCTCTTTTCCTTTATGCTTTCCCTGCAAAACCCCAAACCCTTTAACCATTAAACCTTTCATCCCAAAGGCCAATTAAAAATTTTGTTTTAAACAATTTAATTTTCCTTAAACTAATTCTTAATTTTAAGGTTCTATGTATCAAACATCTCTTCTAAAAATACCCAAAAGCTACCATAGTTTAGGACTTAAGGGAAACTTTATTCTAAAATCATTTACCATGTGGGTAAGGAACTCGAAAACAAAGAAAAAGGGAATGTATCATTGATCTACTTTTAAATTCAAAAAGAAACCAAAATTAAGGCATGATCTAGCTTAAAGTTTCAATGAATTTAAATTGTGTCTGTTTAGGGCTAGTGGGAATCGTAAGTTACTGTATAGTTTTCAAAAGGTTTTTAAAGGCGGAATTGGATAATGGATTTGGGTTAGGTTAGTAAATAAGCTGTTATAATTTAGGAATCAAAAGGGCATCTAAAAATTTTAAATTAAAAAATTAAATTTTTAGTAATGAAGATTAAATGCCTAAACAAAAATTTAAATCTCATCAAAGGAAATGTCCGATCTAATTTTTCAGGTATGCTAATTCCATGCGTATTTTAAAGCTTAATGGGTAAGGCTCAAGGGCTAAAGTAAATTATAAATTAAGGGGAGTAAAATGTAATCCAAAGCAAAACAATTATAAACAAATTACCGTTAGAGATTGAAAATTCTAAATGATAATTGTATTAGAATTTATACTGTGTAAATTTCGGAAGATTTTATCCCTTTAAGCTTGATCAATTCTTTTTAATTTCGAATCGTGGGATCGTTTAATAAAATTAATTGGTTTTATAAGTGTTAATCGGTAATTTGGTGGTTTTCGGTGGCTATATTGGGTTTGTATCCGACATTGAGGGTTTGGCCCGGTAGGTTGGTGGTTATTTTCCAAGGTTGTTCTTATTAGCAAGTTGGCTGATTTAATTGGGCTTGTTTTTTAGTTTACCTTTAAGTGAACCATTTTAACTTAAGGTTCTAGAATTCGAACTTACCCGGTTCAATAATTGGGTTAAATGGTTTATAAGGTTAGTTTTAATAACTTTTTTCATCTTAACCTAGCTTTAAATAGATTTTAATGGAGATAAGGTTGTTTATAAAAATTGTTATTTTAAAATACTTAAAGGAAATTTTTAATTAAATTTTTTAAGGTTAATTAAATTTGTTAAAACGTTAGTAAATGTTTTTAAATACTGAAAAAGATCACGAACGGAGTTTCCAATAAATTTTTCCAGGAAATATTTTTTCAAGTTTCCTTCTTAGGAATATAAATTTCTCAAAATTTACTTTAGATTGCAAGGGTTTCTGATTACCGAGCTTACTTTAACTACCTTTTTTCTTTTCAACCGTCATTTTTATTCATTTAAACCTAAGCTTTAAAAATGTTTTCCAATAAACAATTTTAATAATAAGTAATACTAATGAAGATGTATTTTTCAAAACAATTTCATAATATCGTGTCGTATAGGCACTCAAATCCATTGTTCCTACTAATTTGTACTTTTAGTTACACATTATTCATTAGTTAATGCAAATTGATAGTATTCATCAACAATAAAATACTTTAACAATCATAATATTTTCATATCAAAACATTGAACTTTGCCATATGAACTTACTCGGACTAATTTGTAAAAGTCGAAAATTGTGGACTATTCTTGAATTTTCTCCTTTCCACGATTCGCCTGCTTTTCTTGATCTATAATTATAAAATCATTCCTTCATTAGCATCCATTTCAATTCTATTTCACTTCACAATTTATGCTGTTCAAATTTCGAAATTGCACTTTTACCCCAAAATTTACAATTTTCACAATTTAGTCCCTTCTCAATTCACCCATCAATTGAACTATTTTTCTCAATTAACACTTTATTTTATCATTATAAACTATTTCAAAACCTTTTATATTCTTAATTTCAAAAACCTTCAATTCACAACTTTTTCACAATTAGGTCCTAAATATCATTTCCTATCAAAATCACTTAATAAAACCACCTTAATATAAAATTAGAACTTAAATTTCATAATAATTCATCATAAAATTCCCTTATCCATCCAGGGTAACTTCCAATTTCACCCATAAAATCAAAAACTAATGAATTCTACAAGTGGACCTAATTGTAAAAGTCATAAAACATAAAATTATCAAGAAAAGTAAGAATTAAACTCACATGATGTAAAATATGAAAACCAGCTTTCTCCAGACCTTCTATGGCGTTTTAGCTGAGAAAATATGAAGAAATGTCTAGATTTTTCAATTACATCATTATTTAACTATTAACTTTTATGCTATTTCCAATTTTGCCCTTGTTCACATTGTTTTCTTGCTTATTTCATACCCAAACCGTCCAGCCATTAACCTTTGGGTCTAATTGCTCTTTAAATCTATCTTTTAAATACTTAAGCTATTTACTCACAATTTAACAAATTTTGCGCTATTTTCAATTTAGTCCTTTTAATTAATTAGCCATCCAAACGTTAAAATTTTCTAACTAAACTTTAATACTAACTCAATGACACTCCATAAATATTTATAAAAATATTTATAGCTCGATTTTCAACTTTGAGGTCTCGATACCTCATTTTTGACTCTTTGACCTAATAAATTCTTTTAATTCACTAATTTCACCATTTCACAAATTCTTCTAAATTCTTACTTGACTCATAAATATTAAATTACTATCTTTTTCAATCTTATTTGTCGAATTTAGTGATCTCAAATCACCATTTCGACACCATGAAAATTAGGTAATAACTCTCCCCTTTAAAATTTTCCTCAAATTTGTTACCCGAAAATATTTGGATATTGTGATCTCATTGACTCCTGCTTCCCAAAGTTGCCTCCTCCAATCCATGTCGATGCCATAACACTTTTACTAACTGCATTCGCTTATTCCGTAGTTCTTTAACTTCCCAGCTAATACTTTCACCGTTCCTCCGAATAAGTCATATCTCGATGTAGCTCTATCTCAAGATGAGGAATCACATGTGAAGGGTCCATCTATATCGCCTCAACATAGATACATGAAATACATTATGGATCTTCTCAAGTTCGACGAGGCCAATCTATAAGCTACCGACCGATCCTCTCAATGATTTCAGATGGTCCGATAAATCGGACTAAGCTTTCCTTTTCTACAAACCGTAAAACTTTCTTCCACGGAGAAACTTTCAAGAACACACGATCACCCACATTGAACTCTATATCTCTTCTTTTCAAATCAGATACGACTTTTGACGATCGGAAGCACTTTCAAACTTTCCCAATAATCTGAACTTTCTTTAGTTTCCAATTAAATCCATCCGACTAATTTCGATTCACTTAATTTGACCAATACAACGGGTTCTCACTTCCTTCCATACGAGCTTCAAACGGTGCCATTTTGATACTAGCTTGATAACTGTTATTATAAGCAAATTTAGCTAAAGGTAAGTACCTTTCCCAACTGCCACTGAACTCGAGTATACAACACCTTAACATATCTTCCAAAATCTGAATCACTCGCTCTGATTGTCCATCTGTCTGAGGGTGAAAAGCTATACTAAATTTTAACTTAGTACCTAAAGCTTCCTGTAGTTTATTCCAAAATCTCAAGTAAACCCTGATCTCGATCGAAATAATTGATGTCGCACCCCATGTAATCTCACAATTTCGACACATATAATTCCGCTTAACTTATCAAGTGAAAATCGTTCGACGAATAAAATGCCCATTTAGTTAATCTGCCTACTATCACCCAAATCGAATCTTTTTTCTTCGGAGTCACTGGCAATCCAGATACAAAATCCATCGTCACATGTTCCCACTTCCATTCTAGAATCATTACGGGTTGTAACAAACCTGTAGGCACTTGATGTTCAGCTTTTACCTGTTGACAGATTAAACATTTTGCCACAAATTCACAAATTTCCCGTTTCATACCAGGCCACCAATACATTTTTTTTCAAATCACAATACATCTTTGTACTACCCGGATGAATCGAGTACATACTACTATGAGCCTCTGATAAGATATCCTTCTTCAATTCTAGATTATTCGACACAAATTCTATTAAATTGGTATAACATACCACTATTATCAATAGAGTAATCTAAGTTCAAATTATCCCAACCATTTGTCGCTTCAACACCAACTCGGATATTCATCTTGCAATTCCGAATTGTTGAAAGAATACTCGGTTTTGTCTTTAATTCAACTAATATAGAACCATTTTCATTAATGCACAAATGAGCATTTAACGCCGAGAGCAAATAATGATGATTTCACTAAGTGCATCCGCCACTACATTTGCCTTACCCGGATGATAATCAATGATAAGATCGTAATCTTTCAACGCTCTAACCATCGCCTGCCTCAAATTCACTTTTCGCGACATTAAATATTTCAAACTTTTATGGTCTCAGTACACATAACATTTCTCCATATAGGTAGTGTCTCCAAATTTTTAAAGCAAATACTATGGCGCCTAACTCAAGATCATGTGTAGGGTAGTTCCTCTCATGTGGTTTCAACTGTCGAAAGCATATGCTACAACTTTTCCCGATCGCATCAATACACAACCTAAACCATTCGAGACGATCACTATATACTACATATGGCACACGATTCAGCCGAGTTAACACCGAGCCTCTCAACATTTTCTTTAATTGATCAAAACTTTGTTGGCACTCATCGACCATACAAACTCAACATTCTTCTAATAATTTAGTTATCGTGAAGCAATCAAGGAAAAATCTTTCACAAATCGACGATAGTAACCAGCTAATCCAAGGAAACTTCGACTTGAACATTCTTTGAGTTTTCCAATTAATCACCAGACACCTTACTCGGATCTACCCAGATACCATCAACTCACACAATGTGACCCAAGAATCCCACTTCATGAAGCCAAAATTCACATTTACTAAATTTTGCATATAACTTTTCCCTTAATATCTCGAGTACAATTCTCAAGTCGAGCATGCTCGGATTCTCTTTGAATAGATCAAGATATCGTCAATAAACACAACCACAAATCTATCTAGGTAAGACGAAAATTCATTCATTAAATCCATAAAAAGAGGAGCATTTGTCAAACCGAATGGCATAACTAAGAACTCATAATGACCATACCGAAGTTCTAAAAGTCGCTTTGTACATCACATTCCTTTACCTTTAATCGATAATACCCAGATCCAGATCTATTTTTGAAAACATCAGTAGCATCCTTAAGTGATCGAATAAATCATCAATACGAGGCAAAGGATATTTATTTTAATTGTTACCTTATTCAGCCGTAATCTATGCACACCTCAATGAACCATCCTTCTTTTTCACAAATAAGACAAACTTCACTACGACATACCTTTCCGATAAACCCTTTGTCTAATGTTTTGCAACTGCGCTTTTAACTCTCTTAATTTCTGAAGCCATTCTATACGGTGTCACCGATATGGGAGTGTTCCTAAGCACATCTATCACGAACTCAACTTCTCTATCGGTGGTAACCCGTAATTCTTCAGAAATACATCCATGAATTCATTTACAATAGATAGTTGCTCTAACTTTGATTCGTAACTTTGAGTATCAAGAATATAGGCTAAATAAGCCTCATTTCCTTTACGCAACAATTTTCGAAAGCGTATATAAAGGAAATCATTCTAACCATGTCATCCAAATTTCCAGACTCAACCAAAATAATGTCTCCGCTTTGACATTTCAAACTAATTCGTTTTTCTCGACAATTCACTATTGGCCATGTTTCATTAACCACCATGCCCAAGATAACATCAAATTCCAAAGGGTAGAAAGATCAAATCAGGGAAATCACCCTTAACTTTCAAAGGAGTTATGACATATTAAATTAACTACCACACTTTGACCTAACGGATTTGTAACTTGTACATCATAATCGTAGGCTCAACAAATAAGTTCTTTTCAGATGCTAACATAGTGCAAATATATGAATGAGTAGACCTGTGGTCTATTAAAGCATACAGAACATCATAAAGATAGAAAGTACCAGAATTACATCCGAGTTTGCTTCTTCTCTCGCGAATGGCATAAGTACGAGGAGCCCTAACTTCCAACGGCTAGCAGATCTTTCATACCCGAACAAGTAGCCTCAGAAATGCTTCCGACAGCGCCTTCCTTTTGAGGAAGAATTTTTTTCCCTCTGCTCCACTTCTTCTACTTGTAATTGGGGACAATCACGAATAAAGTGATCAAGGGCCCCACATTTATAACAAGCCCTAATTTACTTCTACATTCACCGGGTGACTTCTTCCACAATGTTGACACTTGGGCCTTTGGGTATTTTGTACACTACCCACACTAACAAAGAGTCTCTGATGCTTTGTAATCGATTGTCTTGGCCTACTTTTTCCCGATCTTTCCGTAATCAAGTGGCTCGATAATTCCTCTTTAGATTTCTTCACCGTAAAGTCAAAATGACTTAGATGCACTTCTTTGAAAGATTCTTTACTTCTTCTATCTCGTTGCATCTTTTATTATATACTTCTTCAAGCTTCGAGCACGATCCGATAGAACAACAAATTCTCGTATCTCAATGCCCCTATCATCATTTTAATCTCATCATTAAGCCCTTCTTCAAATGAACAATTTCTTCTTCAAGGTACTATATCTTGAGCATATTTGCTTAGATAAACAAATTCTCTTTCATATTCAGCCACCGACTTGTTTCCGTCGTAAGTCGAGAAATTTCTTTCTTCTTATCCAAATATCTTCACCACATATTTCTTCTTAAATTCATTTTGAAAAATTCCCAAGTGATCTTCTCAAATTTAAACAGCTTCTATTGTTTCCCACCGTTATAAGCTTCTTCTTTCAATAATGACACAAACATATTAAGTAATCATCCGGTGAGCACGCCATTTGCTTAAAACCCTCATTATACTTTGTAACCAATATTCACTTTAACGGGTCATCGTCTGTTCTTCCCAAATTCTTCAAACCCATGTTTTCCGAGCTTTTCAAATGGAGAACGCTTGCTAGATTCATTGTCGGAGGAGGTGGAGGAGCAACCGGGGTACTACAGATGTTGAGATAGGGAGGAGGTTATGAGTCCGATTTCTTTCTCACATTCTCATTATACCACCGATTCATGAATCCATAAATCATATTTTTGAGTTCTTGTTCTCGCATCAATGAAATCTGAGCTTCACTACTTGTTCCTTGTTCGAGATTTGTACTATGCTATTAACTTCTTCTTGCTCTTTGTTCGGTCTATCCGACATCTTTTCAAATCAAGATAATCTATAATAAAATAAAGATTAGATCGGATCATACACAAGACACTATCACGATTTATATGGCATGTAATTCTAGACACTTTTCACATCATACATATTCCGAGAATCCTAAACCAAGCTCGATACCAATAAATGTAACGCCTTTACCCGAGACCGCTTCCTGAGTCGAGCACAAGGCACTACTAAACTTATTTGAGCACTTAACCAAATTTAGATAATTTATATAATACTTTTCAAAGCTATCCAACTGTGTCATAGTTGCTAATAATTCATATCTCGAGTTATAAAACTCGAAATCCAAATCCGAAATTTTATCTTAATTTATACTCATATATCTACTTACAAATTTTTTCTAGAATTTTGGTCAAGCCAATTATTACAATTTATTATTTAAAATCTCCCTATTTCGGGTTTGACTACTCTGACCTTTGTGTATTACGAATCAGATATCTCTTGTACAGAGCTTCAATGACTATGCTGTTTGTCTCTAATAAAACTAGACTCAATAAGGAATCTGTACATATAAAGTATGACTTCTAATTATCTTTGTAAAATTTATGGTGAATTTCCAAAGTCAGAACAGGGGATCCAGAAATGCTCTGACCCTATTTCACAAAAATTTAAACATCTCATAAAATATAGCTCATATACCTGTTTTGCTTCTTTCATATGAAAATAGACTCATCAAGATTCGATTCCATAATTTATTCATTATTTAATTCCATTTCTACTATTTTAGTGATTTTTCAAAGTCAAACTACTGCTACTTACCAAAACTGTTTTAGTACAAATATTGTTAACTAGTTTATAACATCTTTACTTCAATTCATTCAAACTCTATAAATGCCATATAAATATTTAAACATAAAACAAAAACTACCGAATTGATCTGAATAGTGTGCCCTGTTGTGTTGATCCGATCTACCCACTTCACTTCAAGTCAATCTACATAAAATATTAAACACACACAAGTAAGCTTATTGAAGCTTAGTAAGCTCATAGGCATATAAACACAAATCATATCAAATATCGTACACAATCATATATCTATTAGTTTCACTATTTCATCCTCCAAATCACAATTTCATTAATAACTCATTGGAATAATTTCCATATGGCAACTCACAATTTAACTCCCTTAGGCCCATTTCTCATTTACTTCATTGTCAAATTAGGGAACAATAAGGGAATTGAGTGCTTCATTATCACATTGCCATAGTAAACCATGGACTTTCACATTGATACACATCACACAATCAAGCCATAGCCTTTCCATGGTCTTACACGGTTCACATATCATACCAGCCATATCCTGCATAATGGTCTTATACTAATCACATTATCACATTATACCGATGCCATAGCCATATGGTCTTATACTGAGTCACATTATCACATTGAACCGATGCCATAGCCCAGCTATGGTCTTAAACGGCACACTTGTCACATATGTTTCACAACTCATCGTTCACGTATAAAGCACTCAAATCCATTGTTCCTACTAATTTGTACTTTTAGTTACACATTATTCATTAGTTAATACAAATTGATAGTATTCATCAACAATAAAATACTTTAACAATCATAATATTTTCATATCAAAACATTGAACTTTGCCATATGAACTTACTCGACTAATTTGTAAAAGTCGAGAAATTCGTGGACTATTCTTGAATTTTCTCCTTTCCACGATTCATTCTTTCTTGATCTATAATTATAAAATCATTCCTTCATTAGCATCCATTTCAATTCTATTTCACTTCACAATTTATGCTGTTCAAATTTCGAAATTGCACTTTTACCCCAAAATTTACAATTTTCACAATTTAGTCCTTCTCAATTCACCCATCAATTGAACTATTTTTCTCAATTAACACTTTATTTTATCATTATAAACTATTTCAAAACCTTTTATATTCTTAATTTCAATGTAAACCTTCAATTCACAACTTTTTCACAATTAGGTCCTAAATATCATTTCCTATCAAAATCACTTAATAAAACCACCTTAATATAAAATTAGAACTTAAATTTCATAATAATTCATCATAAAATTCCCTTATCCATCCAGGGTAACTTCCAATTTCACCCATAAAATCAAAAACTAATGAATTCTACAAGTGGACCTAATTGTAAAAGTCATAAAAACATAAAAATTATCAAGAAAAGTAAGAATTAAACTCACATGATGTAAAATATGAAAACCAGCTTTCTCCAGACCTTCTATGGCGTTTTAGCTGAGAAAATATGAAGAAATGTCTAGATTTTTCAATTACATCATTATTTAACTATTAACTTTTATGCTATTTCCAATTTTGCCCTTGTTCACATTGTTTTCTTGCTTATTTCATACCCAAACCGTCCAGCCATTAACCTTTGGGTCTAATTGCTTTTTAAATCCATCTTTTAAATACTTAAGCTATTTACTCACAATTTAACAAATTTTGCGCTATTTTTAATTTAGTCCTTTTAATTAATTAGCATCCAAACGTTAAAATTTTCTAACGAAATTTTAATACTAACTCAATGACACTCCATAAATATTTATAAAAATATTTATAGCTCGATTTTCAACTTTGAGGTCTCGATACCTCATTTTTGACCCGCTTGACCTAATAAATTTTTTTAATTCACTAATTTCACCATTTCACAAATTCTTCTAAATTTTACTTGACTCATAAATATTAAATTACTATCTTGTTCAATCTTATTTGTCGAATTTAGTGATCTCAAATCACCATTTCCGACACCACAAAATTAGCCGAAACAAGCCACCAAAATCACATATATATCGCCACATAATCAAAATCCCGAACAATGTTACATGCTTCCACCTTTCACATATCCCATCCCACGCATGTGATATGGCCAAATTCATTTTTTCACTTAAAAATCATTTTTCCACTTAAAATCATTTTCATTTTGGCATGTGAGACATGCTCATTATATCACTTTCACTTAAAATCCATAGATGCTTAACGTGCAAATCACATATGTACAAATGGTACCAAAATTTTACATTTTATAAATCATGCAAAAATCAAATATGCCATAAGATCACATAACATGAGAATGAGATTTTCATAATTTTCATATCATTAATAATCAATAAATCATATATCATACATATCGCCAAAATCAATAGTTTCAAATCACTTACTTGACATGGTCCATAACAATGGGTTTTATCTTCTTAATGGATACATAAAGTATCCTTATCAAACATAATTTAATTAATAATTTTAACAATATAAAACAAGGTTTATTTTTGTTTAATGTTAAAACCCACACTTGATCTAAGCAACTCCAATGCAAAAACTTTTTAACGCCTTACTTCCATTTAATTAGATCTATCTCGATCTAAACACAAAAAATAATCCATCATTAAATCGCCTTAAGTTATCCTTTTAAATAAAAATCGATTAATCTTGATTTCCAACTGTAACATCCTAATTTGGGGCCTAGAAGAGTTGGGTTTTGAGTCCGGATTCAATAGAAGAAAACCAATAATTAGGAAGTTTTAAATATTATCGTTTTAAAAAAATTATTTTATTAAATTACCACTAGAAATTTTTATCGTATTTATTATTACGGATATTTTAAATTTTATGAAATTTTAATTAGTATTATGAGATAAAATTATTATTATTAGAAAAATATTATGTATGTATGTTTGAAAATTTTTATGAAAATTATTATTATTTACGTATTATTGATATTTGAAATTTTATTATTAGATATATTTATAAAATTATTATTATTATTGGAAAGGAAAAATATTAGTTGTAACTGATTTTCGGATTTTTTTGGGTTTTGTGATTTTTAGTAAATCTTGAAATTTTCATGTTCTAAATATTGGAATTATGTTTAAATGTGTTAGTAGACCTTTAGAAGGCCCAAGACTAAGCTAAACACGGAAAATATCAAGGTGGGATTTTTAAGTGAATAGGAGATTTGGTTAAGTGGGCTTTTAAGAAGAATCATTAAGTTATGACACAAATAAGGCCTTGGTGAAGGGAAGGTGACGCCACTAAGTTCCTAATAAAAGTGGCTGGAAGGATTTGGAGGTCCGGGTTCAAGTTGTAAGGTAGGCATATTGTTTTTCTTTTAATTTTTAGGCATGTACTAGGCATGTGATCACACAAGTAAATTTCGACAAGGGCCTTAGAGAGATGATTGCTCTAATTTAATATTGTTAGGTTCTTTTCTTTTCTATCTTGGAGAATTAGGGTTAGCCACCGAAGCTTTCTTTCATCTTTTTCCAATTCTCACAAAAGCCGAAAACACAAGTCTATTTCTCATTGTGCCAATTTTCTTCTTCTCTTTCCTCCATGTTTTCTTTCCTTTATGCTTCTCCATCTAGCAAACCTTCCGACCATCTTATTCACCTTCCTTGTAGATCCCAT
Organism: Gossypium arboreum; assembly: GCF_025698485.1. Lineage (NCBI taxonomy): Eukaryota > Viridiplantae > Streptophyta > Magnoliopsida > Malvales > Malvaceae > Gossypium > Gossypium arboreum. The sequence goes on along the minus strand of NW_026441197.1, from coordinate 30,939 downwards.
CTTCCATTAAACCTTCATCACCAATCGCCATTAAAAGGTCAAACTCAAAACTCACTACTTGTGCCGATTTCTCCAAAGCCAAATCCTTCAAGATTTTTGTTCCTTGTGATCAACATTCATCTTCTAAACCCTTAATATTCTTTCAAACGTTACTCCAAGGTTATAGCCTCAAACCATCATCTTCTTCATCACCTAAAAGCCAAATACCATAGGTTTAGGGACTTATAAAACTTCAGATCTTCTAGATTCGAGTTCTACCATCGCTAGAGGATAAATCGATCGATCTACGAGAAATCAAAGAGGAACAAGTGGTAAGTGCTCATCACTTCAGATCTAGTCTTATTGTACAACTTCAAAAGCCAAAATCCCAAAATCTGGGAGGTCACGATTTGGGCATGTGGCTCTAAAGGCTTTTAACGATGTTTTCGTCAATGATTAGTGTCTTCTTAAGTGTTGGATTGAAGGGGGAGTTGGAGGAATCGGATTCGAGATAGCTATCGACTTTGGTAAAAGGTAAGGTTTCAAAGGCTTTTTAGGATATGGTTCGATCATGGATAAGTAAGTTTTGGGGGTTTAGTGATTATGGTTTGTAAATAAGAACTGGCTAATAAATTGTAGGACATCGAAGGGATCTCAAAAGCGTCGAAATCGTGTGTACCAACACCCTTTCTTAGTTCAATTTGAAAGAAATGCCAAATTCAATTTCATGGTCATGTGAGTATGAATGCTCTCAAGTCATAGAGTAATTGTTAGATCTGGCACCTCAAGGTGGTAAGCACGTCGTGACATTTTAGCGATTTCAAAAAAGGGCTCGATGGGCCAAAACGGGCCCAATGGGCTTACGAACCAATATGGGTAAGAGATGGGCAAATTAGCTGTTAGGTAGATGGTGGAATCAAATTGCATAAAACCGATAAAAATTATCAATTAGCTTGTGTAGTAGCGTAGATCAAAATTACCCTAAAGAGCAAAATTATCAAATTACCCTAAAGAGCAAAATTACCGATATACCCCTAGAGTTTTAAATTGGTCGAATCGCATGATTGATCAATGTTGTATTTTACATGATATGCTTTTATTAATATCTCTGCATGGGGTTGGGATATTAATGGAGGAAGTATAAAGTGGTTCATCCACGATCGGAGGCTTTGCCTCAATCGATCGAATTTGAGTGCGTTGCAACTGTGGTGTGTGTGGGTGGGTTGAGATATTCCACATGGTGTGTGGTTGGTACCAAGGTAGCTTGGTGGGTTGAGTAGTCTCCCGGATGGGCTTGCATTCATTATTATTGTTGTTACTATGTTATCGAACGGGCCTATGGGCCACATTTATGTAAAAGGGCTAAGGCCTTGCATCAGATTCAAAGGGCTTACTCATGTAATCATTCCAATAGGCTTAGGCCCAATGGGCTATGAATTGGGCTTTGGATGGGTTTCAGATACATGAGTTTTCCCAAACTCACCCCATTCCTCTTCCATCCTTGCAGTGAGCCCTGAATTGGTGAACTTGGAGTCAAGGGATTTAGAGGGCCATGAAGATTGATTGACGATTTTAAATAAGTTTAGCCTTTAATTTGGATTATTTTATTTTTATCATGCTTAAAGTTGTAATAAGGCCGTTCTTTTAATTACTTTTATTTTGGGGATTATTAAACTGGTTAGCACTAGGGTTTGTTTTTAAAAACTACTTGATTTTTAAAAGATCACGATGACGCAAAGTTTCCAAGTAAATGTTTTTCCAAGGAAATAAATATTTTAAACAAACGCTTTCAACTTAAACATTTTCTTAAGATGGACATAATCAAACGATTTTCTCAAAATTATACGAGATGTTAGAGTGGGCAATGGTGGTGTGCATGTTCAGGATTGGATCCGGAAGAGCTTACTTAAGCAACCACGGACTCACCTCCTTTTTTTCCGGTTTCCTACCGGTGCATGCTTCTATTCACTTTAACCTACCTTTAAAAGTGTCTTTACAACACCAACTCATTTTCCAATCTAAGTAATACAATGTTTTGAACGCATCAATGTGGCGATCAAACCGGTCATAACGCCCAGGCGGGTTTGGGGTGTTACATTTAGTGGTATCGATGGTTGCAACAACTCTTTGGATCGGTCCCAAAATCTTTTCAAAACTTGAGCCTAAGAAGGGTATTTTTGGAAAGGATTTTTCAAGATGTTCAAGTTTTTCTATTTGTTAAACGGGGTTAAATCAATAGTTTTAAAATAAAAGTGTTTTCAAATCAAATCTTTTTTCGATAAAACAAAAACATGGGTTTTATGGATCGATCGAAGTGGCACACCAATCCCCACCAAGTCTGTAAGTATTTGCTCTCATATTACACTCAATTAAGATATTATTGTAGATAGAACTGACCATATCATGACATTATAACTAGGGCAACCCTAAAAACTCTAGAATCCAGATCGAGCTAGGCTATGATTGTGAAAATAGAAACTTGAAAATACTATCTCTGATAAGACATGTGAATAAATAGTAAAATTTTGAGATCTTTGTAGTTAATTGATATGTTACCGGTAATGTAGAGTATTGATATGGATTTTGAGGGTAAGAAAAGTCCGCCAACTTTGGGTAGCGGTAACTCGAGCTTGGTATTGAGGCATCGCGAGTTAGTAAGGAAAGTGGTAGAGGAAGTATTGGATACAAAAATTAAGGAAATTAGGAAGCCTTCAGGTGGTGCTTGGAGTGTAAGAAAAGGAAGGATTCTAGTTCTAAAACCAAGCCTCGCTCGTGAAACATGTTAAGGCACCCACCAAACTATCCAATCAGAAGATCAGAACGGACGCATTCGGTGAATGCCATAGGAAGAGGAGCATGTCAGATGTGGGTCCAAGGAGCATCGAGCTTGGATTGCCAAGTTTATTTTATTTAAATATATGTTACGAGTTGTATGCGTCGATAAACGCTTTATTTTGGTAATTAGATGTTCGGTCGATAAGAATTATTTTTAATCGAAAAGGAGGAAAGCATAGTGGTTTGACTTGAGTAATACGGTTAGTTGATAGTTTGAAATTTCGAGGACAAATTTTTAAGGAGGGTAGAGTTGTAACATCCCAATTTGGGGCCTAGAAGAGTTGGGTTTTGAGTCCGGATTCAATAGAAGAAAACCCTAATAATTAGGAAGTTTTAAATATTATCGCTTTAAAAAAATTATTTTATTAAATTACCACTAGAAATTTTTATCGATTTATTATTACGGATATTTTAAATTTTTATGAAATTTTAATTAGTATTATGAGATAAAATTATTATTATTAGAAAAATATTATCAGTATGTATGTTTGAAAATTTTTATGAAAATTATTATTATTTACTGTATTATTGATATTTGAAATTTTTATTATTAGATATATTTATAAAATTATTATTATTATTGGAAAGGAAAAAATATTAGTTGTAAACCGATTTTCGGATTTTTTGGGTTTTGTGATTTTAGTAAATCTTGAAATTTTCATGTTCTAAATATTGGAATTATGTTTAAATGTGTTAGTAGACCTTTAGAAGGCCCAAGACTAAGCTAAACACGGAAAATATCAAGGTGGGATTTTAAGTGAATAGGAGATTTGGTTAAGTGGGCTTTTAAGAAGAATCAAAGTTATGACACAAATAAGGCCTTGGTGAAGTGGCAAGGTGACGCCACTAAGTTCCTAATAAAAGTGGCCTGGGAAGGATTTGGAGGTCCAGGTTCAAGTTGTAAGGTAGGCATATTGTTTTTCTTTTAATTTTAGGCATGTACTAGGCATGTGATCACACAAGTAAATTTCACAAGGGCCTTAGAGAGGTCCCGATTGCTCTAATTTAATATTAGGTTAGGTTCTTTCTTTTCTATCTTGGAGAATTAGGTTAGCCACCGAAAGCTTTCTTTCATCTTTTCTAATTCTCACAAAAGCCGAAAACACAAGTCTATTTCTCATTGTGCCAATTTTCTTCTTCTTTCCTCCATGTTTTCTTCCTTTATGCTTCTCCTTCTAGCCAAACCTTCACCATCTTATTCACCTTCCTTGTCGATCCCATCTTCCATTAAACCTTCATCACCAATCGCCATTAAAAGGCCAAACTCGAAAACTCACTACTTGTGCCGATTTCTCCAAAGCCAAATCCTTCAAGATTTTGTTCCTTGTGATCAACATTCATCTTCTCTAAACCCTTAATATCCGCTTAACGTTACTCCAAGGTTATAGCCTCAAACCATCATCTTCTTCATCACCAAAAAGCCGAAATACCATAGATTTAGGGACTTATAGCCAAACTTCGTCTTCTAGATTCGAGTTCTACCATCGCTAGAGGATAAATCGATCGATCTACGAGAAATCAAAGAGGAACAAGTGGTAAGTGCTCATCACTTCGATCTAGTCTTATTTTACAACTTCGAAAGCCAAATCCCTAAAATCTAGGAGGTCCGATTTGGGCATGTGGCTCTAAAGGCTTTTAACGATGTTTTCTCAATGATTAGTGTCTTCTGTGTTGGATTGAAGGCGGAGTTGGAGGAATCGATTCGAGATAGCTATCGACTTTGGTAAAAGGTAAGGTTTCAAAGGCTTTTTAGGGATATGGTTCGATCATGGATAAGTAAGTTTGGGGTTTAGTGATTATGGTTTGTAAATAAGAACTATGCTAATAAATTGTAGGACATCGAAGGGATCTCAAAAGGCCGTGAAATCAAAATTAACACCTTTCTTAGTTCAATTCAAGAAAGTTTAAATGTCAAATTCATTTCATGGTCATGTGAGTATGCAATGCTCTCAAGTCATAGAGTAATTGTTAGATCCGCACCTCAAGGTGGTCAGCACGTCAGTGGACATTTTAGCGTATTTCTAAAAAGGCTCGATACAAAACGGGCCCAATGGGCTTACTGACCAATATGGGTAAGAGATAAATTAGCTGTTAGGTAGATTGTGGAATCAAATTGCATAAAACCGATAAAAATTAAATTAGCTTTGTAGTAGCGTAGATCACGTAAATTACCCCTAAAGAGCAAAATTACCAAATTACCCTAAAGAGCAAAATTACCGATATACCCTAGAGTTTTAAATTGTCGAATCGCATGATTGATCAATGTTGTATTTTACATGATATGCTTTTATTAATATCTGCATGGGGTTGGGATATTAATGGAGGAAGTAATAAAGTGGTTCATCCACGATCGGAGGCTTTGCCTCAACGATCGAATTTGAGTCGTTGTCAATGGTGGTGTATGGGTGGGTTGAGATATTCCCCACATGGTGTGTAGGGTTGGTAGGCAAGGTAAGGGTTGGTGGGTTGAGTAGTTTCTGATGGGCTTGCATTCATTATTACATGTTACTCATGTTATCGAATCGGCCTATGGGCCAACGTTATTAAAAAGGGCTAAGGCCTTGCTATCGATTCAAAGGGCTTTACTCTGTATCAGTTATCCTAATAGGCTTAGCCCAATGGGCTCGAGTGAATTGGGCTTTGATGGGTTTTCAGATACACGAAGTTTTCCCAAACTCACCCCATTCCTCTTCCATCCTTGCTGAGCCCTAGAATTGGTGAACTTGGAGTCAAGGGATTCAGAGTGGCCATGAAGATTGATTGAATTTTAAATAAGTTTAGCCTTTAATTTGGATTATTTTATTTTATCATGCTTAAAGTTGTAATAAGGCCTTTTTTAATTACTTTTATTTTGGGGATTATTAAACCGGTTAGCACTAGGGTTTGTTTTATAAAACTACTTGATTTTTAAAAGATCACGATGACGCCGAAAGTTTCCAAAGTAAATGTTTTTCCAAGGAAATAAATATTTTAAACAAACGCTTCAACTTAAACATTTTCTTAAGACGAAATAATCAAACGATTTTCTCAAAATTATACGAGATGTTAGAGTGTGGCAATGGTGGTGTGCATGTCTAGGATTGATCCGGAAGAGCTTGGTACTTAAGCCGACGGACTCACCTCTTCTTTTTTCGGTTTCCTACCGTGCATGCCTTTCTATTCACTTTAACCTACCTTTAAAAGTGTCTTTACAACACCAACACCTTTTTCCAATCTAAGTAATACGAATGTTTTGAACGATCAATATGGCACATCGATCCCATAACGCCCGTGTCGAGTTTGGGGTGTTACAAATACCATACGCTAATATGACTAGAATCGAGATGTGATTTACTTCCCAAAAGTCAAAGGGTTCTAAGTTGTTAGCAATCAACCTTTAACACAAGATCAATATAGGAGATGCTAATATCAAGAAAACGATGTCTAACATTAATATTACATTTGGATATTAATAAAATATGAGGAAGACGTGATGATTTAGCACCCAATATCCATACTTACGTTATTCCTTAACCAAATTTTGGAACCAACCGATCAAGAGGAGAGAAAGGATAAATCAAGAAATAATTGATAACACAATATCTTTTAGGATAAAAGAAATAAAATTCCAAGAAGAAATTATCAAAACTAAAAATATAGAGATTAAGGTGAAAGTGGTGAGTTTTTAATAAGAGAAAAGAAAAATAGGAAAAATGGTGGTCACAGTGGTACAACAATGGTAGTGGGTGAGGTAGGTGCAGGTGGTGTGATTAACTAATGGTGGTGGAAGGTGGAATAGAAGTGGATAAAAATACGGCAATGGTGGCTTAAAGAAGAAGAAAATGGAAGAGAAAGGAGGAGCAATGGAGGAACCGATCAAAAAAGAGGATACACCAAAATGAGAGAAAAAAGTGAATGATGGCTAACTTAGGTGGGATGGACGGTTCAAGCTTGGTAAATGGGAGAAAATGGAAGCTTTGGGGTAAAATGGCATGAAAAGCGGATCAAGAGGGAAAATATGGAATGAAAAGGAGGTTTATGGGGAAAGTTGACTAGCTAAAGGAGGAAATAATCTTTCTTTGCATGGTAACTAGGAGGGACGTTATGGAAGCTTTGACAAATAAAAACATGAAAATGTGGGAATTGAACATAATACTTTTAGGAAATTAACTAAGCACTTAACCATTTGACTATTCACTAGCTTGTTATAATTTTTACAACATTTATATTAAAAACATGGTGTAACCTTTGCTAAGGTTTGAGGCAAAATTGCACCATATAGAACATAATGGAGGAAAGGATTCAAACAAAGGTTATTAGGACAACTCCACCACTACTCAACCGCTATCCTTAATACTTATTTATTATCAAATGGGTAAAAATCATCTAAAAAATTTGGATGTGACATTCTTGATTCACTAACCCAATTTTGGGATGTGACATAGATGGAGCATTTGAAGGATCTCTCATGTTCCATACGCATAAATGAGCCTAGAAAACCATTGAGGATATGGCCATGAATTCATTCATGTATCTTAATGAGAGATTCATGTACCAATCCAAGACACCAATGGTAAAAGATGTGAAGAAAGAGAACAACGATGATCAATTCCAACAATCCTTGAAAAGCTTAACCATTTAGAGGTACTGCAAGCTAATGAGAGCGAGCCACATTATGAGAACCAACTAGAGGAGGTGAGCTACGAAATAATAGGGGTTGATATCACTATTTACCTACAATTTTAGTTGGAGGAATCAATCAACCTTAAGTGGGGAGGCAACTAAGGAGGTGAGAATAAAGCACAAACCCAACAGAACCCTCTTTACCATCCTCCACCATTACAAAAACAAACTGTGAGTAAAGACCATGTTGCATATGGTGAATGATTCGATCGACTAGATGGGGAGATGCAAACAATGAATACGGACATTTGACAAGTCCAAGTTACATGTGGATGAATCAAATCTTGAATGAACAGCTCTACAACCAAATGATCCAATTAATGTTGATGTTTCAAAACAAAATGGCCATAGTATCCCTAGCAATACCGAGAATAATCCTCGAGAAATGGAAAGGAGCACATAAAGGAGATCATATTGTGATCGAGTAAGGAATTGAAGTCACCAAGCAAGCCCATCCATGAAGAGGAGAAAATTTTGGAAGATGTTGATGAACTCACGAGGAGGAGGAAGAAACCAAGCACCATAAGTAGATTGCAGAGGTAGCCAATTGCACCTAATTCAAGAATTTCAACTCATAGCATAACGAAGATACCACCAAAAATAAATGATTCGTAGCTTTGTGATTTTATTAAGGATAAGGGATTAATATTGTAGCAAAGCCTTTGTGATTTAAGGGTGGTATAAATTTAATGCCCCTATCAATTTATCGAAACTCAATTGCCGAGTTAAAGAACAAACCGATAACTCTACAATTAACCAATGGATCCGGGGCACCCAAAAAGTGTACTCAAGGATACACCGGTCAAATTATGAGGATAAATAATCCTCGCGATTTTGTAGTCCTCGATTATGAGGAAGATCAGAAATCCCCATTTTGTCGGGTAAGTCATTTCGACCACTTCTAAATTAACAACCAATCTCGAACTAAACGAGCTAATCATAAAATTGATGATGAAATAGAATTTTTCAAATGTGGCCACAATTTCAATTTGAGGGATTACTCAGGAATAATGTTATGTTTTATTTTATTTAATCTATAATGACCTTGACCGAAGGCATATCCCGATTGGTGCATGTAGGTACTTATAAGGTGAGAGAACGAGACAAATGACGAGAATCTGTGGAAAAGAGAAATTGGAAGAGCCAAGATAGTCTTGAATGATGATTGAAGTCAATGGTGAAGTTTAGAGAATTGTCGACACGCCCGTAGCATGACATAATTATTAACCATTGAACTTTAATTAATGTGTACATATTGTAAATTAGTTTCAATTTCTAGGTTTTAGTTAGATTTTGAGATAATTAGGATGTAATTACATGTTAGAATTAGGAGAATTCAAGTTTTTGGATGTAACAAGACAATGAGAAGCTAAACGGGACAAAATGAATGACCAGAGGACATCGACACATCCCGTAGGCTAGGATAAGTTTAAGAGGTTCCCACCGCAAAGAGGGCGCCAATGATGAGGACGATGAAGACGATGATGATGAGATGGAGATGTTAATCGTGAATCCCACCCAAGCTAGACCTGAGCTCATCGAAAGGGCGTGGAGATCTGTGGACCCAACCAGAGCCAAAGACAACCCAACCGCACTTTAGGAAGGTGGGCTATGAAAGCATAAGGTGGCACCAGAGGGTAAGGCCCAGATGGTGGAGGAGTCGAGTCTAAGTTTGACTAATTCTCAACATTTTTATTTTTATATTTGGGATTTTGTACTCTATTTTTATTTGGTATGATTTTTAATTTTGCTTTAGTTTTAATTAGTTAGAGTTAGTATTTCCTATATATATTTGTATGTTTTAATTTTTCTTTGTAGGAATCCCCTAATTTTTTATGACACTACCATTAGAGCTAAAATTGAAAGGAGGAGTAGGCCTACCAATTGAGTTGCACATATTACACCAATCGGGTAACCTCTTTCCTTTACATTTTTAATTGCACATTAGAGACAATGTGCCCAATAAAGGTGGAGCTGACTCAAGAACTTTTTTTAACTTTTTCTACTTTTTCTTTTGTTTTTAGTTTTTAATTTTAATTGTATGTTTTGTACGTGCTTGAATTTGTAGAAATACAAGTGACTAATTAAGAGCATATACCTATGTTGTTTGTTTAAAATTGTAAATTTAGCCCTAAATTGGATAATTTAAGTTGTTTATATTTAGACTAATTAGTTTAGTTTATTAAACTATAAATAGGAAAAAAGATTAAGTATACCAAGCGATAAAGGTAGATACTTAATAGGTAATTATATTTGTATAAGTATAAGATGTTTGAATTGAAAAGAAAATACTTAGTAAAATCCATGTTTATTAAAACAATGTTGTATGGCTAGTATAACCCTTAGAAAAGTGCTTGAGAAAAGTCTCAATTGTACGCACAAATAAAAAATCATAAGGGATTATATGGGGAAATATTATGCATTAGGGTTCAAGTATGGACAAAAATAAACTAAGTAGGAAAAAATATTCGATCTAAGTATACTCTAAAAAATAAATACTATATTCGTATACATTTTGATAGAGATAAATAAATATATTTAATTTTATTTAACTTGTTTACTTTTGTAATTTATTAAACTAACTGCTTAGGTGTAAATAGTTGTGAATTGTTTAAATTTCCGTTAGAGTTATATATTTAGGCAAATTTTCCTAGTGTTTATGTTCACCTAATCTCGTATCAATTTGACTTAAGTACATTTTTAGACATAGTTTTTGTTTTTGTTTTGTTTAGTTTCCTTGAAGACAAACAAAGACTTAAGTGTGGGGGCATTTGCAACAACTTGACCACCTATAAATGAGTTATCGCTATACTAAAATATAACACCAAAAATATATAAAATTAAAATACAATGTCCACAATTGCACGGTCAAATTGTAATATAGTCTAGTATAACAAAATACTTTGAAGTATTCCGAGGATCGCATCCAAGGGACAATCGAATAAATTATGAAAATATTTGTACAATAACAAGTCTAAGTAGTAGTAATTAATTCCTATATTATGATAAACCATAAAAGTGATAATTGAGATAAAATAAATAATCGACTAAAATCAATAAACCAACCAGAAGATCAACCGCTTCGTGGTTTGTAACTAACTTTAGATTAGGATTTTAGGTGGATTAGCTATCAATGAACCAATTATTACCTCCGCCTCTAATTAACTAACCGATTGGTTGATACTAACTTATCTCCCAACGCACTTTCTCAACTAGGATAATTATGATTTACTCGGTTTGACTTATATCCCAACCTCGCCAATCCTAATGGTTTAAAACACGTAATTCATACCAACTAACCCCTCTCAGAAAACCTTTAATCCTTTTTAACATCCTCATCCACTCATTAATCTCCCTAAGGGATTTAGCCACCATATTATTTATAACCTTTATCTTGATTGAACAAATCATGTAAAAAACATGATTGATTCAAGACAAAAGAGATTTGAACAATCGTGGATTTGATATTGAATGGGAAATAGAGTAGCAAATCAATTGATTGAAATAAAGAAATAAATCGATTGTAACAAAAGATAAATTGAAATACTTTGATAATATAAATAAATTCTTAGATAAAAACTAATTCCAAGAGGAAAAACAACTAAGTTATTGAAAAGTCAAAAGAAAATTAATCATTAATCTAATCTTACTCCTAAACTACTAGGGTTTTTTAGTACGTCTAGAACAACTTTTTACATCAAACCCCTAATGTCTTATTTATAGAAGTGTTGGCAGCCCAAATTAGGTCTTTGACACGCCCTAGGTCTTTGTATAAAGTTGATTATGGACAAAATAACCTTGACATACTTGGGCAAGAAGTTGACCTGTGTTGCCGCACCATGTCAGTGGCGTGACACGACATGCAAATCCTATCTTGTGTCATTCATTTTGTGCTCGATAGCTCGAGAAACTTGTGTATCACTGCCCCTTACTTCCACACCAATTGGGCCTATAAATCTCGATCTTACCCACTCAATTAAACATATTAGTACTACCTAAGGCCGAGTCGGCCTAATGGGTCACAACACTCATAAAATGTGTTAAAAACACTTATTTTACTAATATTTAATTCTAAGTCCTAAATACTAAAAACATAATATTAAATACTAAATTTCCTAGAAAACAAGAGCCTTAAGTGCAAAATGACTGACTTAACTATTACATTTGACGTGGTTCACTATTTAGGTTGGCCTTCAAACTTTCAACCAAGAAAACATCTTGGATTTGATGCATGCCTTTAACATTTATAGCAACTTTTCCAAGAATCCTTTTTTTCTATCACCAAAATACCATACATGATTAGTGGCTTGAAAGATTGACACACAACAATGAAACACTTCAAATCCTTCCTCCTTAAAACAAGTTTATGCTTTTACCTTCTATTGATTGTACCTCAAGTTACTAATAGAGATACAATTGGATATTTCTTCTTAGGTTCTTCAACAACTTAAAACACCTTGATCTAACACAACTTGGGATTCCATATTAGTGATACGCCTTATTAGTCTTCTTGCTAGAATTATCAATTCAATAATCTTAAGCTTTTGGAATACTTAGTTTATTCAACAACCTTTTAACTTTAACAAACACAATTGATTGCATTGTTTTATCTCTTTTGTCCACATACCCTAGCCCACATTTACCAAGGTTCTTTTACCTTGTAAGGATCTAATCTAGTTTATCACGGTAAATCTTAACTTTTTCATAACATATTGTAAACTAACAATTCCTTCAAAGTTTCATCAAATCTAAATGACCTAGCATTCAAGAGAGAATCTTTTTCTTTAATTTGGTTACCAAATTTCTAACTTTCCTGCTTCAATAGTGAATTCTCATAAACTATTTTCCCATATATCTTGGAAGCCTCATCCCACTTATCTAACATGGTTTTATAGGAATCCATAAAATCTTAAGTATAATTATCATAATTATCACTTGAGTGGTCCGAGCCGCTTGTAATTATTGACACAACTTGGGATGTGAACACCATATAGTTACTAAGATGCTCATCATCCTAATCAATTATACTTGAGAAGACAATATCACCCAAGTTACATGAGGGCTTTTTGTCTTCTTCTTCAAACATTCTACTTGAATATGAGCATAACCTTGGCACTCATGGCAATATATTCATTTTTTCTCCTTGGGTGCATATTTATTGATCATTATATCCTTTCCTTATTCTTGCTAAAGTTGCGATTTGCATCAAGCCTCCTACTCTTCTTAGTCAACTTTTAAATACCTTGTTGAAGTTTTAGGTGAGAAGGGCCAACTCATGCAAATCTTCAATGGTAGTTTCACCTTTAGTTGCAATAGGATGCCACTTGTAATGCTATGCTCTTCTCGACTTTGCCTTTGCTCTTTTGGTCTCTTCAAGGTTCATTTTAAAGGTTTTAACAAACCAATGAGTCCATAAATCCTCATTGTATCAATGTTTTTTTTGGTCCTATATAGTAGTTGCCTTGTCTAAGTTTCTTTCAAACAAAGATCTAAGCACATTTCACCAACTTAGAATTGAAATACTCTTAACTAATAGAAAATATCTGGTTTGTGATATTTCATGACTTTATGTAAAACTTAGACAAGGTCTTATTATCTTGCATCCAAAAATCTCAAATCTTGTTGTCAGATTTGAAGTTTAAATTTGATATAAGCACCAAAGCCCATTTGGCAATCCAACGAAGTGATGAACTTAGTCTTCCTAAAGGTCCAATTTCTTTCACAAGATCGAGGATTTGTGAAGTTAAAATTTTTCATGTAACAAATCATGATGAGCGGCTTAACAAGCTTGGAGGAGTTGAGATTGAGGCAAAATAAAATCAAGATTCTAAACTGGTTTCAAGAAAATTACAAACAAAATCTTGGTTTCATACAAACTTAATTGAAGATTTCATGATTCAAAAAATTAAGATTTTGATTCTTGAAAATCTTAGTCCAAAATCAAGAATCTTAAGACTCGCTTAATCCTTAACTTGTGTTGATGTTCAAGAATCTTGAAGATATAAAGCTTAGATTTCATAATCTTGGCTTTCTTGATTTGGTGGTGGTTATTAATTGGATTATGTTTTTCTAAGACACATTATGCTTTTTGGACAATTTTTTTGAAACATTTGGACAATGTTGTCTTTATCCTAAGTTATGTAATGTTGTAAGTTAGTTAAATTTCCATATGCTTAATTAGTTGGCAATTATTTGTCATACTTTCCATGTCTTCTAATTTGATTGGTTAATATGAAGAGTTAGTTAATTTTTAGCCTTATAAAAAGAGAGAAATTCTCATTCTTTTCTCATTTTCCTTTCATTTGAATAAAATTGCCACAGGATTTGTCTAAGTCTTTCCAAGAGTCTTTCAAGTAAGTCTTATCTTATTCCTCTTTTATTTTAATTTCCATTTTTTTTTTCTCTAGTTTGATTGTTTGAGTCTTTTTTTCATAGTTTCTTATTTGAATAAGTTTGTTTCACATGTTTATCTCTTTATTGATTTGAACACTTATTTTCTTTCTTTTATATTTGATTGAGTCTTGGTTTATTTCACCATGTTCAATACTTATTAGACCATACTTAGAAGATGTTTAAGTTTTTTATGTGTTTTGGGTCATTTTGGTTCTTTAGGTTTTATTACTTTTTCGTTCTTATTGGACCAAAACTAAGCCTCTAATGTTAATGTGTTCAATTTGTTGGGTTATTTAAGGATTGAATCTTTATTTTCCTTTTATTAAGTCGATTCGTTATTGGGATGAATTGCACATTGAACTTTTGATTTTGTTTCCTTCGTGGGTTTAGATCTTTGAGTCTTGAAGTTGTAAACTCTAAATTGTATAGGCTTTTTCTAGTCATTTTACCATCTTTTACTTAAAAATAACATTAATCCCGAGCGCTTGTTAATAAATTTAGTGAATTTTGCTTAAATCTCAATCATGGACATGAATTTATGAAATATGAAAATTTGTGCTTTATTATATGAAATTTATGCATAAATTAAATCATTTTCATGTTATTTATTATCGTGCTATGTTTTAATAATGCAAGGGACAATGAGGTGATATAATATGGAGCTCAAGACAATTCTTGTATGGAAATGAACAAATCCAACCCTATTTGGATGGCAAAACCATGCAAAATTGGGTCATAAAATGTTAATTTGACCGCTAAAATGATGTTACATGGTGGACATGTCCGGTTATTTATTGGGTCATGAAACCGTCCCAACAAGAGAGAGTCAAGCCCAAATTTGGTGCAAGCTTATGGCTGCCAAAAATTAGCTTTGGGACAATTATTTGAGGTCCCTACATTATAAAAATCATTAAAAATCAGCACATGAAGATTGTGAAGAAATCGCCCATTGCATGGCTTAATTTAGCAAGATTCCATACTTAAATCAAGCAACCAACTCACCTTAATTTCCACTTGTTATGGTCGAATCGTTAATGGGAGAGAACCAAGGATCTTTGACGTCATTTTAGTAAATTCAGCCACTAACTCCAAGTATAAATACCACACTCCTCTCACCTTTTCATTCATCCCTTAATCCCTAAAATCATCCATAATTCCTTCATTCATTACTCATCCATTCATTTTCTCATTCTCTCATTTTCTTCCTTCTTTCCAAGCCTAGCACTTTAGCCAGAAAACCATGATAAGGTTGTCTCTTGGCTGACCACCTTAAGGAGCCATTAGTAAAGGAGCAACATGAGGATTAGAGGAAAACATCTTCATTCTGATTTCATGAGACTACCGATTTGAACATAGTTTATTCTTCCTTTACTTTGTTATTCGAGTTAGAAGTTTCTAGTATGAAATTGCTTTGAAATATTAATTAGGAGGTCTTAAATAGCAATTTGACCAATTTCTAAGTTTATGGACAAAAATTGGACATGGATGGAATTTTTAAAAGTTTAGTAAGGAAGGCATTTTGGTCATTTGATATTAAATGAAATAAAATGGGAAAAATAACACAAAGATTATCTTCTCCATAAGTTACTGCTGAATTTTGCTCTCCACCATAGCTAGGGTTTCAACACTTTTAAGCCTTGATTGTAAGTGATTTCTATGCCCATTTTTAATGTTCTTTACATTTTGAAATCCTTGAGTTTGCTACCTATTTCTACCAATATTTTGAGCCGTGGTTTATATTTAAAATTTTACCCATGGATGATATGTATGAATTTTGATGTTTTATGGTATAATATGAAGTTTGATATTGTGTTAAACAACTTTTGCTAAGTGATTTTTCAAAAATGAGTAAAATGACATAATCCAGAAAATACCTAATATTCATAAGTGCATGTTAGAGTGTGAATTTGATGTTGCTATAGAAGGGAAAAATGATCAGCGTGTCATAAAACATAAGAAAATAGGATAATTTTTAATTTACGAGCCTTGGGGCAAAAGTGTAAATATGTGAAGTTTAGGGCAAAATAGTAATTTTGCCAAAGTTCGATTAGGGCTATTTTGATGAATGTGTGTATTAAATAAATTAATTTGGTATTATAGATCAAGAGAAAAGAGATTCGAGTGAGATCGGGGAAAAATAAAGTTTACGAGGAATAGGCTCATTATTCTCATTTTGTATCGAGGTAAGTTCATATGTAAATATTGTAATATAACCATTATTTTAAATCATTTAATGCTATTTATACGATATTATGATTGTTATCATGCAATTCTATGCTTTGTGGTCATTGTTGGACAACATGCAAAAATTTTATGAATTATGTGAAAATGTGAAAGACTACCAAGTATCGCATTGGTATTCCAAGGAGAATGGTAAAGAAGTACTAACGAGGAAAGTCCCGTTGAACCTTAGGAATAGATTCGGATATTTGGTCATCCGAACTCATTGAGTTGAGTCCGAGTTCACTTATGGATGCGAACATCCGAACTCGTTGAGTTGAGTCCGAGTTCACTTATGGATGCGAACGCCCAAACTCGTGAGTTGAGTCCGAGTTCGTGAAATGTAACTAGGCATCCAAACTCTTTGAGTTGAGACTACCAATTTAAACATTGTTTATTCTTCCTTTACTTTGTTATTCTAATTTAATCATGTTTGCAATGTGTTTTATGGTCTTGTAATCAACAACTTGCTTAAATCTTGAGCTAGGATGATTGAATTTATTTATTTAAGTTTGTTAAATCATGTTTATAGTGTTTGTGCCTCGTTGATCATGTTTTCAATTAAATTCAAGTATGTATTTCATTCATAAGCTATTGGATACATTTGAATTAGCTTAATGATCTTGACTAGACGATTACTAATGGAAACAATAATTGAAAAGTTCAAGATTAATTTAGATCCCGATCCGACTAAATTAAAGGTTCATAATAACTTTAACTGCCTCTATTATCTTGCAAAATTTTTAGATTTATGTGATTAAATTGTTTCAAACCTGATCCCTCGTTAGTTCACATGAATTATAAGAAACTCTTAGTTTAATATGGTTAGTAAAATGTGTAACAACCCATTTTGGGTTAAATTAAAACAAAGGATTTCTAGACCACAAATCAAGTAGAAATATTTATTTTATTACTATTTTAAAGTCTACAACATGATAGAATAATTGTGTGAAAATTTTGTAAGAAATTTTATCGCTTGAGTGCTTAATTTGACTAGAAGGACTAAATTGCAATAGGTGCAAAACTTGAGTTCTATAAGTTAAAGGTATCTAATTGCTATGAAATTTTAAATTTGAGGTCCTTAAATGGTAATTAGACCATTATACTTTAGTGTGGACAAAAATAGACATGGTTAGATGTATTATTAATGTTTTAAGTTAGGGTAATTTTGTAATTTGGTAAATAAAGCCAAAATAACTTAATAAAAGTGTTCATCTTTTCTAATTTCACCTTCCTAGCTAAAAATTTGAAGAGAAACCACAGCTAGGGTTTGGCCAAGCTTTCAAGCTCAATTGTAAGTCTATTCTTGTCCGCTTTTTAATGATTTTTATATTTTTGAGATCGTTGTAACTTGATCTAGCTATTTCAAGGACTAATTTAAAAGAAAGTCAAGTCTAAAATTTTACCCATGTTGAATATGCTTGTATTTTGATGTTTGATGATAGAAAATGCATGTTTGTTGTTCGATAAACAACATTTGTAAAGTGATTTTTGGTAAAAACGACAAATAGGGACTTATTTGTAAAATATTATAAAATGTGTAGAAAAGTGTGAGTAAATGAAAATATAGGTGTTATGTGTACAAATAATATTCTGCTAGGCTTGGGTTGGGATGAAATTGAAAGAAATTCATTTTACGAGCCTAGGGACTAAATTGTAAATGTTAAAATGTTAGGGCAAAATGTAATTTTTTCCATAATGTGATTTTGGATTGAATTGAATAGCTTGATGACTAAATGAGTTAAACTTCACATTATAGATCAAGAAAAACAAAGTTTGAGAGTAGATCGGGAAAACAAAATAATTCACTTAATAGATCCGTTTTGCTTTTGCATTCGAGGTAAGTTCGTATGTTAATAAGCTTTGTTAAAATTGTATTGTAAATGCTTTAATTTATGCATGAATTGTGTATTTGGACAAATTTGGTGATGTTCTAGGGAGAAATCCCAATCGAACCTTTAGGAATAGATTAGGATACAAGTGACATGTCACTAGGGTTTTATGCTATGTGATTCGGTGTGGTCTTGTACGCCCCATCGGTGACGAGTATACCAACATATGTTATGTTATTTGACAATTATGTGAGCAAGACTGTAGCGATGTCTTCACTAATAGCTTGTGTGAGTAGGTTCTTGATGGCTCGAGAGCGAGCATATATGTGTTATGAGATAGAGGTAGTAATGGCGACATATGTGACACCTTGGTGTAAGATTTTAGTATCCCATCGAAACACCCTTACTTGTATCCGAATGAGATAGGGTTTGAGGCGCATGACTAAAACATAAACATTCATACAAAACTAAGCCATAAATTATCGCCCAAATTAAAACCATTCATTAACATGCATATTGTCCCTTATACGGCTTCACGAGGCCCAAAACATACATTGGGTGTGATTCGGACTAAACCGAGAACCTTGAAACTTTTACAACACTTAGAAAAAATTTCTTAATTTGGAGGGTCACACGCTCTGTAGGTAGGCCGTGTGGTCACACACACGCCGTGGCTTGGGACACGCCTGCAGTGGCTTGGGACACGCCTGTGGCTTGGGACACGCCTGTCCTCACCCACTCTCTTATGACATCATCAACATATAGGGTCACACGCCAAGTCACATGCCGTGTGCAGCCGTGTGGCAATTTAGTTTTCATGAATTTTCATGAACAAGGTACAGACTTCACACGGCCAGGCATATGTACATATCCCAAGGCCGTGTCTATCACACCACCGTGACACATGGTCGTGTCTCGGCCCATATGTTTACTACTTGGCATTCTGCTTTTAAAACTAAGGTGCAGGGACACACAACCGGATCATACATGTATGGATCGACAGTGTCACACCCACCTAGACACATGCTCATGTGTCTACTGTGTGGACAACTTTGAGGCTATTTTCCAAGACAATTGCCACCCTTATTTGCACAAACACATACAAAACTTCAAAGGCACTTAACATAACATTATTAAGTACTTAGACATCATCAAATAGTCATGCTCACAATAACACCATATCAACTTATACCGCCATGTCACCATACCTTGTTAAGTCAAGCTTACCAAACCACATGCAATAAGTAACATTAGTTTACTCCATTTTAACATTCATATCTTAGTTAGCATCATACTAATCAAATCCTAATTAAATCATCAAGCATTCATAGCCATAACATACCTCATCACATACACACAACCATCATCCACATCACAATTGCATAAGCATATGCATGCATGAATAAATAGGCTTACAACCCAATAATCAATATAAGCCATATCTCATGGCCATATACAAAGTAATTCATCAAGTCATTATTAGCCAAAACATTGGGCCAAATTAATATGAAACATAAAAAAAAGACCAAGTCCCATATACATGCCATATTCAAAATATCAAAACCAATTATACCCAAATGACTAAGTTGATAGTGTGATCGATGTCCACGACTTTCGATCCCCGAGCTAGCTTCGACACTATAAGGAATGAAAAGGAAAGGGTAAGCTTTAATCTTAGTAAGTTTGCATGTAAATAATAAACAACATTAAACATGACATGACATACACATAGTATATTATAAATTTGCACATAATCATCAAATTATCATAGGCATATCTTACTCATTTGCATCCTTACCGATAATGCATCATGAACCGAGCTCATTTCTCATGAGTTTTGTGTAGCATCGTACCACTTAATAAGTAATCATAGCCTTTCACATAATTAACATAACCTTTAAATTACCCGTTGAACCACTTGGAATGCTAAAGGATACCCGGAAATCTCGTACACCTAGTAAGATGCCAATGCCATATCCCGATATGGTCTTACATGGGATCCACATATCGATGCCGATAGCCCAACTATGTCTTACACGATGTCCCAGATCGATGCTGTAACACCCCAAACTCGTGACCGTCACCGGATTTGAACACGTGGTGTTATCGGCTTACTTCCCTTATTACTCTTTTTGAAACATTTGTTTTCTATTCCGTGCAAGCTAGCTAATCGCCATCCGCCTTTAAAAATCATATCTCGAGTTTCAAAACTCGAAACTGATTCCATAAATTTTTCTGAATTTAGACTCATATATCCATCCATGGATTTATTTCTAGAATTTTTGGTAGGGAAAATTAGTACATTTTATTAGTTAAAGTCACCCATGTTACAGGGGTCGACTACACTGACCTTTGCGCATTACAACTTGAATATCTCTCTGTACAGAGCTCTAATACTGGTTCCGTTTGTTTCTAATGAAACTAGACTCAAAATGGAATCTTCACATATAAGGCATGACTTCTAATTATTTCTGGATAATTTATAGTAAATTTTCAAAGTCGAGATAGGGGATCCAGAAAGCGTTATGGCCCTGTCTCACGAGAACTTTAATATCTCTCAGTATACTGCTCATATGGTCATTTCGTTTTGTCCATATGAAAATAGATTCATCAAGGTTAAATTTCATAATTTATTCACTATTTAATTCTACTTCTACTATTTTTAGTGATTTTTCAATCTCATATCATCGCTGCTGCTCCAATCATTCGCAGAGACTATGCCAATTTCATGAATCTTTCCTTGACCTTACTAATCATCCATCATACATGACACAAATTATGGCCACCTTATCAAAATTAAAGTTTCTAAGACTCGTGGCTATAGGTTCTAGCATCCCACTCAACCACCACATAGGCCCTTTTCACATGGCTTAAAGTTTACAACCCACAATTCAACAAAACATAATAGCCTATACATGCCAAATGTTCTCCTAGTTCAACTACGAAGACAATACCAAAAGATTTCCAGCCGTGATGACTTCAACGACGGTTCCGAGCACGCAAACAATACGAGTCCAAGAGACCTAAAAGGGGTGACAAGAAAACACCGAGTGAGTTTATAACTCAAGAAGTCATAAGCATTCAACCACCATCCATTAATAAAGTTATCACAACATGAAACAATAAACGAGGCTAGGTACTCATCCATACCAAACTATACCATAATTCCTGACCTTTTGGTTCAATCTCATACCAAGTCATACATCCACATTTCATATTCTACACAATAAGATATTTGAGGCATTTTCACACACTAACTCATTTTCACCACAATCACACAATTGCAATCATCACATAGATTTAAAGCTTACCAAGCTCAACCCCGAGCATGAACATATTGCCTATTCGCATGAGCTCAAGGTACTTACCCGATCCCCGTCCGGATTAACTCGATAATGTCGCACACTCATACAATTGTAATGCAAGAGCATATAGTGAATCCGCACACTTAGTGCTATATACATTCAGCTGCATAACTTAGTGCTATATAATCAAACTCGCACACTTAGTGCTGTACAATTTTAAACCCCACACTTAGTGCCAATCTTGTCACCGTGTCCATTTATACCCGCACACTTAGTGCCGAGACCAATACCTTATGCATTTTGCTGCCTTTATACATTCAACAATGGCATCATTCCATACACATACATTTCCATTTACACATCAACTCATTTAAACACATTTGCATATATATTATGATCATTTAAATCAACACCAAATATATGCTTAATGACTTACCTCGTGTTGGGTAAAATAGTTCCAAGTAGGCTACTCGATGACCTTCGCCTTCCCTTGCTTGATTCTCCTTCTTTGACTCCTTGAGCTTGATCAATAAATCAACTAGTTTAACCATCTTGCTAAACATTCATAATTCAACTACACATGCATATGTATGCTTGTATATTCGCAACCATTCTTACTAATCACCCATTTGGTTGATTATACACATAACCAATATGCACCAAAAACTTGATTCAACATCACCTACATACTCACCCTAATGGCCAATATACTTGTAATTTTTACAAACATTCTCCAACAATTTATTCTTTAAACAAACACATTTATCATTTACTTCATAACCAAAACATCATGTGCAACGATATACACACATAGGTGCAAGGCCAATTTCAAGGTGTCCATAACCATCCAAAACACAAATTTTAACTATCATGCAAGAAGCATAAACCATGCTCATGAGCATACCATGGCGAATACCTCACACACCATACCCCTTTTAAATTTTTGGTCATGGTTAAACAAAGGACTTAATGCCCTACTCAAGAATACTAAAAAGAAATTTCAAGAGTAGTCAATCCATCATTACATGCATCATTAGCAAGCTTCACATTTAGCATGCAATGGCCTCAACACAATATCAACCTTGGCCAAAGACCATTTCCATGGCATAACAAGGATTTGAACCATGGCTAACATGAACATCAAGTTAGCAACTAAAACATGCATGAATCTAATGACACAACCTCATACATACCTTAATCTTGATGCAAGTATAGCCAAATCTCCTTCTAGATCTCTTCTAAACCAAGAAATGGAGCAAAATCCTTCCTTTTCCCTTAGTATTTTCGGCCAAAGAATTTAGAATGGATGAACAAAATTTTTTTTCCTTTCTTTTCCCACTACTAAACAAGGGGGCATCAGATTTTCAAAATTTTAACAATTCAATTTAAAAATAAATAAGAAAAGGATGCTAAACAAAAAAATGTCTTAACAAATATTAATTTGGATAATAAAAAATATAAAAGGAAGACCAATTTAGAAAAAAATAATCCAAAAAATTTAAAAAAAAATTAGATAAAAAAAATTTTAAAAGAAAAAAAAATAAAATTAAAAAAATGTAAAAATGGTAGTTTTTAGAAAAGAAAAGAAAAATGGTGAAGTGGAACAATGGTAAGGAATGGTGGCAAAGGGTGAAATAATTGGGGAAGGGAAAAGTGTAAAAGCAATGGGGTTAAGAAAAAGAAGAAAGGAAAAAAGGAGAAAAAGGGAAACAAAGGGAAACAATTGGAAAGGTGGAATGGGGTTAACTTGGAATGGGGAAAGGTTGGAAATGGAATGAAAAGGGAAATGGGGAAGTTAAAAGAAAAGGAGGAAATGAAAAGGAGGTTTGCATGGTAACTAGAAGGGACAAATTAATGGAATTTACAAAAAAAGAAAGGGAATTGAACTTTGGAAATATAAACTAAATTTATTATATCTTTTAAATTTTACAAATTTTAAAACGGTGTACTTTAAGTTACAAATTGAAATTTAAAATAAAAAAAAGGAAACTTTAAGAACCAATATTAACCTTTTAAATTTATAATTAAAAGGGTAAAAATTATTAATTTTCTTTACCAACCATTTTGGATGAATTAAATTAGAAGGCTAAATTCATAAAAAACATGAACATTGTTAATGAATTCTTAATTTGAAGAACATGGTAAGCCATGTAAAAAGGATGAAACCAACAGATTCTTATAATTCTTAAAACATTTAAGTACATGGGTAACAATGGAACCTTAACAAAGGAGTGACATTAAAGAACATAATGGGAAGGACACTTATAGAACAACTTAAGGGGACTCAAGTAGGTGGAAATACAAAAAAAATAACCAAAACAAAACAATTGAGATGACATTTAAAATGATACAATTTATGGGAATGTGACTAATAATCAACCAATTAAAGGAAACAATGATGTAAACACTTAAATGCCTAAGATCCATAATTGATGAATGCAAATGGAATTCCCAAATTACCTAGAATAATTGAGAAATGAAAGACTAAGAACCAATTGATCCAGAATAAGTGAAATTAAGAAAAAAGAAGCCATGATCAAAGAAAAATCAGATATGAAAAGAAAAAGACCAAATTTTAATCAAGTAAGAATGAACCACCAAAAAATTCATGAAGAAGAAAAAAAGATTGTTGTGAGATAAGAAAGGATTAGGGGAGAAATTTAACCCTTACATTTAATGTAATTCAAAAATTCCAAATCAAATAACAAGAACAAATTACCAAGGAACCGAAAAAAAAATCCCACATTAATTAAGGATAAAAACCTTTTGCGAATATTTAAGCCTATTTAAATAAACCATTGAATGCGAAAATAAACAATCGAATAAAATTAAAATGATGAATAAATTTAAGGTAAGTCAAATTTAATGTTATTATCATTTATAATGAAGTTTTAAACATTGTGAATTATAAGTTAAAAAATGGAATTAACGTGGAAAAAAATGGAAGAAAAATTGAATGGAAAGAATTGGAGAGAAATTTGAAAGGTGATGTAATTTTAAATCTGAATAATGAATTGAAAGAAACCATTCCAATTTTAGTTAGTAGATAAAAAATGAAAGTGTTAGAATTGGAAATAGGTTATGATGTAACAAGAATTAATTGGAGCTACGACAAAAATAACTGACAATGGAATAATATCATCTAGATAGTTAGATAAAAAATAAGGTTGATATTGGAGAATAAGAAATAAGGAGATAAGATGAAAGGGCTTTCTGGTATTAAGTTAGATTACCACCGACCAAATTGAACCGACCCAAGAGCAAAGCAATAACCGAAAATGGTAAAGAATTCGTGCACCATAAGGTGTATCTATTTGGAAAAATTAAAATTAATTTTTTTGGGTTTTGTATATGATTAAGTTAGATTTAGTTAATTTCTAATTTTTTAATTTTTTTTTGTAAATTTAATTTTTAAAAATTCTAAAATTAAAGGGAATCTAAATTGTCATTTAAAATGTAATTTTTATTTTAATATTAAATTGCCAAATTTCAATTTGTTACTTAAATTTTTATTTTTATTTTTTTTTAATTTATATGCTTAAATTAGTTCATTAATTTAAAAGGTAAAATTTTGACTTAATTGAATTAACCAATTGTAAAATTGATAGCTTGAATTTTTAATTTTATAATTTTGTTTAGAGTTAATTTAATAGGATAGATTAAGTTAATTAAATAGATACTATAAATTAATTTATATTAAAGTTGTTGTTTATTAATTAGAAATTTTAGAAATCTAATTAGTTACATGTTAAATAGGAAATATAATTTTGGAAAATAAAATAGGAATAAAATTGATAATATAAAATTAATAAGACAATACTTAAGTAAAAATATTAAAATTTTATTAACGTACCCAAATGTATTTTGAACCTTTGAGAGAAAAAATATAAGTTTAATTTTTAATTTTATTTGTAATAAACCTAAGTAGAAATATAATTGTATAATTATAATAATTTTAAAATTTTTAGGTTATTTTACCAACACTTTTTTAAGGTTTCATAATAACCAAATAGTTGTGTTTTATAACCCAAATTAAAAAATTGTCCAAGCAATTTCTTATCAATATTAAAATTTTAAATATTAATATTTGGATTTTTAAAAACAAACAAAGTATTAATATTTAAAGAACCTAATAATGAAATTAAATTTTACTAAAATTAAAAAAAATATTTAATTATAAATAATTATATATAATGAAAATATACTTTAACCTTTTTTACTTTTAATAATTTTGGGATCCTACAATAAATATTATAATATTAATCGTTATAATACCAATTCCCAATTAAAAGATTACCTAATATAAAACCAATCAAAACCTTTAAACCAATTTCCAACTTAATTAGGATTAGTTTATCCTTCATAACAATTTCCCAATTACAAATTTAACATTTTCCAATATTTTTAAATAGATTGAAAATTGTTAAAAATATTTGCAAAAATGAATATTTAATAATTAAAAATATTAGAAAACCAATTATTAAAGATATCAAATTAATTTGTTAAAATTTATAAAATTTTTAGAACCCAAAAATTAAAAAAAATTTAATTTTTAATTACCAAATTAGTTTAGACGATAATTGATAATAGATAAAATAATTTAATATGAAGGTTGAACAATTAGGTATTGTATTGATAGAATAATTTTAAATTTGGAAAAAACTAAATTGGAAACAATGAAACCCATTGGCTATTTCCCAATTTATATTTTTAGGAACCTAGTCTAATTTTCAACAAATTAAAATCCTATTATAAAATTTAAGCCAATACTATTAGCCCTTAATTTAAAATAAAAAGTAAAAAAATTAAAAATAATTGGGTCCTAAGTTCTATTTAAAAAATTTGACATGCTATGCTAAATGATGCAATCATTTTTTTTTATTTAAACCTTAATTTACCGAAAATCTTTATAACACATCTTTCCTTAAAATTTTCCAAACTTTTTTATATTAATAATACCAATTGGTTAAATTTCAAAAATCATTAAATCTCCCTTAAAACCAAATTTATTTTGTACTATTTTAGAATAATTTTTTTTTTATTTATATTAAAACCTTTAAATTAAAACAAAGACCTTAAGTTGCTAAATTCAACAACATTTAGCCCTTTTTGGTAAATTATCAACTTTATTTAAACAATTTTATTTTAACATTTTCCAACAACCATTCTTCAAATTTCTAAATCTTAATCTAGATCAACAAAAACTTTTTAAATTTGGTTCCAATTCAATTTTCCTTCAATAGTTTAAAATCATTCTGATAAATTGGAACTTTCTTTATTAAACTAATTTCTAATTATCCATTAAAATTAATTATTAATTATATTAATAACCTATTTTAACTTTTATTAAACCAACTTAATTAAATCAAATTATCTTCGGTTGAATATACCCACATTAGGGTTTTTCCTTTTACATAAATTACCTCCTAATCTTAACTTTTCAAATTGGGTTTTTATTCTTCAAATTTCTCCAATCATACCTTGCTAAAGATAATTTTTCTTTAATTCTACTTCTACTATTTTTAGTGATTTTTCAATCTCATATCACTGCTGCTGTCTGCAACAGTTATCTGCAGGAGACTATGCCAATTTCATGAATCTTTCCTTGACCTTACTAATCATCCATCATACATGACACAAATTATGGCCACCTTATCAAAATTAAAGTTTCTAAGACTCGTGGCTATAGGTTCTAGCATCCCACTCAACGACCACATAGGCCCTTTTCACATGGCTTAAAGTTTACAACCCACAATTCAACAAAACATAATAGCCTATACATGCCAAATGTTCTCCTAGTTCAACTACGAAGACAATACCAAAAGATTTCCAGCCGGTGTGATGACTTCAACGACGATTCCGAGCACGTAAACAATACGAGTCCAAGAGACCTAAAAGGGTGACAAGAAAACACCGAGTGAGTTTATAACTCAGAAGTCATAAGCATTCAACCACCATCCATTAATAAAGTTATCACAACATGAAACAATAAACGAGGCTAGGTACTCATCCATACCAAACTATACCATAATTCCTGACCTTTCGGTTCAATCTCATACCAAGTCATACATCCACATTTCATATTCTACACAATAAGATATTTGAGGCATTTTCACACACTAACTCATTTTCACCACAATCACACAATTGCAATCATCACATAGATTTAAAGCTTACCAAGCTCAACCCCGAGCATGAACATATTGCCTATTCGTCATGAGCTCAAGGTACTTACCCGATCCGCTGTCCGGATTAACTCGATAATGTCGCACACTCGTCAATTGTAATGCAAGAGCATATAGTGAATCCGCACACTTAGTGCTATATACATTCATCGCACACTTAGTGCTATATAATCAAACTCGCACACTTAGTGCTGTACAATTTTAAACCCGCACACTTAGTGCCAATCTTGTCACCGTGTCCATTTATACCGCACACTTAGTGCCGAGACCAATACCTAATGCATTTTGCTGCCTTTATACATTCAACAATGGCATCATTCCATACACATACATTTCCATTTACACATCAACTCATTTAAACACATTTGCATATATATTATGATCATTTAAATCAACACCAAATATATGCTTAATGACTTACCTCGTGTTGGGTAAAATAGTTCCAAGTAGGCTACTCGATGACCTTCGCCTTTCCCTTGCTTGATTCTCCTTCTTTGACTCCTTGAGCTTGATCAATAAATCAACTAGTTTAACCATCTTGCTAAACATTCATAATTCAACTACACATGCATATGTATGCTTGTATATTCGCAACCATTCTTACTAATCACCCATTTGGTCGATTATACACATAACCGAATATGCACCAAAAACTTGATTCAACATCACCTACATACTCACCCTAATGGCCGAATATACTTGCAATTTTTACAAACATTCTCCAACAATTTATTCTTTAAACAAACACATTTATCATTTACTTCATAACCAAAACATCATGTGCAACGATATACACACATAGGTGCAAGGCCAATTTCAAGGTGTCCATAACCATCCAAAACACAAATTTTAACTATCATGCAAGAAGCATAAACCATGCTCATGAGCATACCATGGCGAATACCTCACACACCATACCCCTTTTAAATTTTTGGTCATGGTTAAACAAAGGACTCAATGCCCTACTCAAGAATACTAAAAGAAATTTCAAGAGTAGTCAATCCATCATTACATGCATCATTAGCAAGCTTCACATTTAGCATGCAATGGCCTCAACACAATATCAACCTTGGCCAAAGACCATTTCCATGGCATAACAAGGATTTGAACCATGGCTAACATGAACATCAAGTTAGCAACTAAAACATGCATGAATCTCATGACACAACCTCATACATACCTTAATCTTGATGCAAGTATAGCCAAATCTCCTTCTAGATATCTTCTAAACCAAGAAATGGAGCAAAAATCCTTCCTTTTCCCTTAGTATTTTCGCCAAAGAATTTAGAATGGATGAACAAAAATTTTTTTTCTCCTTTCTTTTCCTCTACTCACGGCAACAAGGGGGCATCCATGCTCATTTTTTTTGTTCATTTCTTTAATGCTAGTCTTTATTTTATGACTTCCTACATACACCACTAGCAAAACATGTTGGAAACATGTTCCCTTGCCCATAACCTTGTCATGGCCGCCACTCCTCCTTAGGAAGTGGATTATTTGACATGCAACTCCACCTTTTGTTAACATGCACTAATAAGCCATTTAAAATTAGCCTATCATATTTCCCCATGTTTCACATTGATCCCTATTTAATAATTTCTCATACAATTGGTAAAATTAGAGAATGAAACTTCCACATATGCATGCACACACATAGTAAGCATAGAATATAACAATTAATTGTTTTTATGACTCGGTTTAGTGGTCCCAAACCACTTTCCGACTAGGGTCAATTTAGGGTACACAGATGCCATGTCCTAGACATGGTCTTACATGAAATTACATATCGATGCCATATCCCGATATGGTCTTACATGAAATCACACATAAGCCTAATGTCATGACATTTCTATCCTATCTATTCTTGAGGTTTGTAACATCCCGATTTTCGGTTTTTCAGATTCTTGATATTTTAAGTAAATTTCTAAAATTTGGTAGGTGATGATGGAATTCATAATTTGGGTGTGTAAATGGGCTTATGGAAGGCCCATGAGTTGGCCAAAACCTGTGGAATTTTTAAATTTTGGACTTAGGAGTTAGGGGTTCGCTAGGTGCCCTTATATTAAGTTGTGGGTAAAGTGTATCACAAAAAGATCCTCCGCAAAGTGGCTAAGGACGCCACTAGGGAGCTTTAAAGGTGGCGTAAGTGTTGGGGAAGACCGGATCGATTCCTGTGTTGGCAAATAGGAGTATTTATTTTGTGCAGAAGGGTAAGTGTTGGAACCCGAGTGGATTCTCGAAGAGGAGAGAGTTGGATCAAGTCAAATGCATAAATTAAGGAGGGATAAGGGAGAGATTTTAGGATGTGATATGGAGATAGAGTTGGCCGAATAAGGGAGTTTGGAGAGGGATTTTCAGAGGGTATTAGGTTAGTAATTTTGCATTAGGGTCTTAGTTGTGCCAATTTTGTTCCTTGGTGTGTAGTTTTTCTCTTTTCTTTCCAGCTAATCTACCTCCCTTCTACTCAATTTTCTTCCTTTTTCTTTCTTTCAAAATCAGCCCACTATTTCCTTTCATTCACCATTGTTTTCCCTTATCTCTATTTTTGCAAGTGCCGTAAAAAGTCGAATCAAGAAAGACAGGGGTGCTGATTCTTTGTGACCAGCAACCTTTTTCTTCCTTCTCAATAGTTGGCGTCGATTCCCTTACCTTTTAGGCATCCGAATTCAAGAGGAGAAAGACGTGGTAAGTGTTCAAACTCTAAACAATTCCTAGTGTAGCTTTGGTCAAAAGCCAAACTCCAAGTTTAGGAGATGGTCAATATGGGCATAGACTCTATGGGGTCTTCTTTAATATTTTTGGTTTATTTATTGAAGGAGCAGCAAGGTGTAGTGTCGATTTGGAGTAGCTTGGATTGCGGAGTAGCTAGGCCTAGTCATCAATCGCAAAAGGTAAGGTGCCTAAGGCCATTATGGATGGTGGCCGAATGTAAGTGTTAATATTGGAAAGTTCGATTTGGTTCAATTATTATGAAGCTGATCTATTTAACAATTGATTATAGGAGAAATCGCATAGGAGATCTCCAAGGAATATCGCAAATTAGGTGTGTAACGAACCCTTTCATAGCTTAAAACGATAAAATGATTTAAAAGTCAAATGCCAAATTCGGCATTTCGAGGACTTGTGAGCAGCTTAACGCTCACTAGTTAGTCGAATCGATGAGACGGTGATCGAGAACGATGGAAATGGTAAGAATGTGATTTTGGCGTTCTTGGTAAGTTGGGCCTCGAGGGTCAAGTGGGGCCCATTGGGCTTTCGCCCATTTGGGTAAAATTGGTAGAAAACGAAATCTATTATATGGCATGAAAAGACCTTAAAACCGTTATGGAATATAGGCTAAATGGGCCTAGATGACTAAATTGGCTAAGTAGGGCCCATTAGGGTTTTAGGCCCAATAACTCGATTTCGCTAAAATGGGCCGAATCATCTGCTTGCACCCATGGATTGTTAGTAATCGTTAATGAACATGGAAACCCTAATTTTTGGTACCGTAATCACTGTTTGCACCCATGGATTGTTAGTAATCGT
>NW_026441196.1:0-38497 GCF_025698485.1 Gossypium arboreum | reverse complement strand
AAAAGGATGTTAAGTTGAATGGGAATGCCAAAAGTTTCGATCAAGAAACTTATTTTTGAAGCCCCAATTCTAGTGCAACCGGTCCGGCAAGGGTTTGTCATCTATAGCGACGCCTCTCTACTTGGGTTAGGTTGCGTATTAATGCAAGAAGGTGAGTTATGGCCTTCGTCGAGGCAATTAAAGCCACATGAGAAAAATTATCCGACTCATGATCTCGAATTGGCCCATCGTATTCGCTTAAAGATTTGGCGACATTACTTATTTGGTGAAAGGTGCCATGTATACCGGATCACAAAAGTCTCAAATATTTGATGACCCAAAGAGACTTAAATCTGCGAAAGAGCGTTGGCTCGAGTTTAAAGGATTATGAGCTAATCATTGACTATCACGGGAAAGGCGAATGTGGTTGCGGATGCCTTGAGTGTAATCGTTATTCACTTCTGAGCGATGAATGTGCACTTATCATCCGATCCGCCGATGTGTTAGTGGCTGAATTGAAGGCCAAACCATTATTGACACACAAATTGAAGCTCGAAAAGTCGACGGCGAGTTGGTTGCAAAGCAATGCGTGTGTTCGAACAAGGACTTCGGAGTTTCAAATCGATGATGACGATTGTTTGAGGTTCAAAAGTCGTCTGTGTATCCCAAAAATTGAACTCATTTCGATAATTCGAATGAAGCCCATTGTAGCGAATGGCAATCCACGAAGTCGAAGATGTACAATGATTTGAAGCGTCGGTTTTGGTGGCATGGTATGGCGAGACATCTCGACTTTGTTTGAGATGTTTAATATGTCAACAAGTGAAAGCGGAACATCGGTGCCTTGAGGTTACTTGACCAATCACGATACCAGTGGAAATGGGATCGAGTCACAATGGACTTTATCGGAGCCATTGTCGCAAGTAAGAAGGATGCGGTTTGGGTCGTGGTAGATCGATTGACTAAGTCGGCTCACTTTGTCCCGTGCGTCTGGATTTTCAATGGACAAATTAAGCGGAATTATGCGTTTCTCGGTTGTGAGATTACGGTGCCTATTTCCATCGTGTGGGATAGAGATCGAGATTTACCTCGCGATTTTAGAAAAAGTTGCAAGAAGCTTTGGGTACCAAGTTGTATTTCAAGACGCCTTTCACCCCAAACCGATGGTCAATCCGGCGGATAATTCGGATACTTGAGGATATGTTAAGATGTTGTGTCCTCGAGTTTAGTGGTTCATGGGAGCGGTATTTGCGTTGATTGAATTCACAACAACGACTTTCAATCAAGTATTAAGATGGCACCTCGAGGCCTTATGCGATTGTAAATCGTACACCATTGTTTTGGTGAGCTCGGTGAAAGCAAGATTTTGGTTGGATTTGATTAGGGATCTTTGAGCGAGAAAGTAAAGTAATCGTGAAAGTCGAAGATAGCCTCCGATCGTCGAAGTCGTATCGGATCTGAAGCGTAAGGATATCGAGTATCGGGGTGATAAAGTGTTTCTCAAGGTATCCCTTGGAAAAAGATACTCGGGTTTGGTCGTGGGCAAGTTGAGCCGAGTTCATTGGGCCATATGAGATATCGAGGCGAGTCGGTCGATGGCATATCGCTGATTTTGCCCCGAACTCAAAAGGTTCACGATGTCTTTCACGTTTGATGCTTGACGCTATAGATCCGATCCATCCGTGATTAGTCCATCGAAATTGAAATTCAAGCTAATATGAGTTATGAGGAAGAACCGATTGTATCCTATCACGAAAGTGAAAGAGTTCGAAAACAAGCGGGTTCCGCTAGTGAAAGTGTTATGGCTCAAGACGGGATAGAAGAAGCTACTTGGGAGCAGGAATTCTATGAAAGAGCGATATCCAAACCTATTTACGGTAAGATTTTGGGGCGAAAATTTCTTAAGTGGGGAGGAGTTGTGACAGCCCAAAATAGACCCTAGCTAGGAATGTGGTTTGGGACCACTAACAAGTCATAAAAATAATTAATTGTTATATTCTATGCTTACTATGTGTGTGCATGCATATGTGGAAATTTCATTCTCTAATTTTACCCATTTGTATGAGAAAGTATTAAATAGGGATCAAAGTGAAACATGGTGAAATATGATAGGCTAATTTTAAATGGCTTGAGTACATGTTAACAAAAAGGTGGAGTTGCATGTCAAATAATCCCTTCCTAAGGAGGAGTGGCGGCCATGACAAGGTTATGGGCAAGGAACATGTTTCCAACATGTTTTGCTAGTGGTGTATTAGGAAGTCATAAAATAAAGACTAGCATTAAAGAAAAAAAATTGTTCATCCGTTCTAAACACTTTGGCCGAATGTCCTAAAGAAAAGAAAAATTTGTTCATCCTTTCTCATCTTCTTCGAAAATACTAAGGGAAAAGGGAGGATTTTTGCTTCATGCTTGGGTTGGAAGAGACCTAGAAGGAGATTTGGCTAAGTTTGCATCAAGATTATGGTATGTATGAGGTTGTGTTGGGAGTTTCATGCATGGTTTGGTTGCTAATTTGATGTGCATGTTAGCCATGGCTCAAATCCTTGTTATGCCATGGAAATGGTATTTGGCCAAAGTTGTTATGGTGATAAAGCCATTGCATGCTAAGTGTGAAGCTTGATGATGATGCATGCAATGATGGATTGTCTACTCTTGAGTAAGATTTTGAGTTTTCTTTTGTGTTTAACCATGATTGAAGTTGAATGGAGCATGATTGTCATATTCGGCCATGATGCATTCATGAGCATGGTTCATGCTTTTGCATGTTAGTTAAAATTTGTATTTTTGGATGGCTATGGACACCTTGAAATTGGCCATGCTCATATTGTATATATATGTTTGCACATGATGTTTTGGCTATGAAGTAAGTGATGAATATATTGGTTTAAAGAAGAAGATGTGGAAGAATGCTGTGAAATTGCAAGCACAATTACCTAACACACATATAAGTGCTTGATGCTATATTATAAGTTTTGGGCCACAATGTGCAAAGCATTAACTAGTAAAATGCATGCTGTTTTTGTGAGGTATTAAGTGCAAAATTGACCTCAACATGTACATGAATATTGGCCTTGGGTAGCCTATTGAAGGCCTTAGCTTTTCCTTGATGCTCAAATAAATTGTATTGAATTGCTTGATGTAGTATAAAATGTGCATGACCATTGTGTATTCAAGCTAAAGAGTGGCCATATGACCATTTAAACTCCTTGTCATATTCGGATAAGCAAGCACAATGAGGTTTTAATAAATTGAATTTGTTTGAATTAGCTCAAGAGCTAAGAGGGCCCAATTGGACAAGGGAAGGAAAAGGTGATCGAATAGCGAAAAACCGTTCAACAACATCCGAGGTAAGTCCTCAAGAAGTGACCTTACTTGAATTATGTGAGATGAAGTATGGATGTGTATGATTATTGATTTATTGTGTATGAGAAATTGAATGATACGGGCTAAGTCCGAAGGCGAATATGCTTGTGAATATATGTGCGTTTGAGCCTTAGTAGAAAATGAAATATGTATGTCCAATGATTATTGATGTATGTGTACATGAGAAATTGAATGATATCCGGGCTAAGCCTCGAAGACAATTATGCTGGAAATTATATCCGGGTTAAGACCAAGGCAATTGTGCTAGTGGCTATATCCGGCTAAGACCGAAGGCATTCATGCGAGTTATTCTATCCGGGCTAAGACCGAAGGCATTTGTGCCGTGATTATATCCGGTTATATTCGAAGAATCTTGGGCTGGGGTGAGTGTTGGTTGCTGTAATGAAATACTCATTTTCCCGATTTCATTCTTCCTTTCCTATTCTTTGGCAGTCAATAATTCTCTCTTTCTTTGTTGGCCAAATACCCTAAGTAGTGTTCACTTATTCTTCTCTGTTCTTCAAACCAATTACCCTCCGCCTTTAGGTAGCCAAAATTTTCAAGGACTAGTTATTTTCTCCCTTCTCCTCTTATCTTTCCTGGCCGATTCTTGCTAAAGTGTCTTGAAATTCCTTTGACGGGGTAAGTGTTATATGGTTTGTTTTCCCCTTAGTCGAATGTCATTTGGTTTCTTCTCAAATATTTGGCTTTTGGTATCTCTTAGGTCG
This sequence comes from Gossypium arboreum, assembly GCF_025698485.1. Classification (NCBI taxonomy): domain Eukaryota; kingdom Viridiplantae; phylum Streptophyta; class Magnoliopsida; order Malvales; family Malvaceae; genus Gossypium; species Gossypium arboreum. Next base: position 34,427 of record NW_026441196.1, on the reverse strand, counting down.
ATCGTTTCTACCATGGGTAGTATTCATCTAACACCTTTTGAATTCTTTGTTTGTGCGATTGTTATTAGGGCTCGATTTTGTAACTGGTGCTTATAATATTACCCGTCTCCCTACAAGTGGTACCTCTCTATTGGTAAGTACATTAATCCTAGGCACAATTAAGTAGGGTTATGGAGTTTGATGATTTGGTTAACTATTCTTGTGAAGGTAAAGCTTTTGCACAAGGAGTACGGAGTTAGAGGAAGGAAGGTTGCATCATTGTTTGGTAAGTAGATGTTTCATTTGCAGCAGCTTCAATATTATGGTATTGAATTAACAAGGGCTCCCATGGGTTTGGGCCATTCTTGGCCACGATGGGGCAAATGGACCGGTGGCCCCAATTGGCTCGAGGGCTTCACATGGACAAAATCAACGATGTGGCAATTTCTGGATTGGAACAGTTGTGTGACGCCCTAAATTGACCCTAGTGAAAGTGGTTTTGGGACCACTAAACCGAGTCAAAAAAAATTAACCGTCATAGTTGATGCTCATTATATGTACATATGCATGTGTGAAAACTTCATGTTTGGATTTTGTTAATTGTAAGTGAATTTTATCAAATAGGACTTATGAGAAAATTTAGAAATGTGCTAGGCAAATGTAAAGTGGTCTATTAATGCATGTTGTGAAAATGATGGGTTTGCATGTCAATTTACTCCAAAATTTAAGCATGGTGGACGGCCATGTTATGAGTGGAAACATGTTGCAAACATGTTGGGTTAGTGGTTATGTTAGAAAGAATAAAATAATGAAAAAGGAATATGATGAAAACAAAGGAAAAAAGTGTCCATCCTTTCACATTTTTTTTCCTTGGTCAATGTTCTAAGGGGGGAAGAGCTTGAGAAAATCAGCTATGGTAGTTTGCTAGACTAAGGTATGTTTGATGTTGTCCATGAGATTCATGCATGTTTTTAGTTGTTAGTTTGAGTTCTACCTAGCCCATGGTTTAAATCTTGCTATGGGATGGAGATGATATTCCCATGGTGTTGTCTTCTTGGTTGATGTTTGATGTTGTGGTGATGAGGCATGAAGATGAGTTAAGTTTTGCTAAGGTGGATTTGTGTTGATGTCATTTGCATGCTAAGTGTGAAGCTTTGTAATGATACATGTGTATGGTGCTTTTGATGTTGTGAATGGAAGTAGGAAAAGTAAAAGGAAATTTATGTAGAAATGTGGTATATGTGGATTTGTAGGATGTTACAAATATATGTGAAGCCATGCTAGATTAGGAAGAATTCAGTCAAGTGTTCATGAGATGAAATTTTGTGTTTAGGTGAATTAAAGATGATAGTATAGTTGATATCATTTATATATGTATGCATATTCGCCATCAAATTAAGAGCATAGGTGATGTTGAGTCTAAGCTTTTGCACATTCTACCATATATATATATATATATATATATATATATGCATGTGTGATTGGATTATTGATAGGTACGATAGCATATGGTTATTAGCCGAATAGCTTAAAAACATATGGTAGGAAGATAAGAATTAGTCATGTATCTCTATGATATGAAATCATTAATATTTTGATATAAATATTTAGCAAGACGGTTAAACTAGTTAATTTGTTGATTAAGCTCAAGAAGTTAAAGGAGGAGAATCAAGCAAAGGCAAAGGAAAGAACATCGAGTAGCCAAGTTAGAACCGCTTACCCAACACAAGGTAAGTTATTACATATATTTTGTATTGATATAAATAATCATAATACCTATGTACTTATGCCAATGGAATGATATATAAATGCATGAAGTGACAAAATTTATCGAAAAAAAAGAAGTGAGATGTATTGAGTTGCTGATTTTGGCACTAATGCGGTATAACGTTTACTATAATGAGATTGGCACTAATTGTGCGATTTTAATTGTATAGCACTATAAAGTAGTTTGAATTGTATAGCACTAAGTGAGTTTGAATATTAAGCACTAAGTGCGGACTTCATCAGATATTTTGAATAATCATTAACTAAGTGTGCGATTTTATCGAGTAGATCATAGACAATGAACAGTAGATATTTTGAGTTCATAAGGAATAGATGTTATGTTTATATTTGGAACCGAGCTTGGTAAGTCTTGAACCTATGTGGTGATTATATTTGAAGTAGGAACATAATATTATTGTGGAGTAGATGAAATGCTATTATTAGTATAATCTAAATGAAAATAAAATGATGTGTGGAGACGCCAAATATCATATCGAATATCATACGAGATGTCAATGGAGGCTTGGCTAGTTGAGAGCATGTAATCATAAATGTGCGTGAAATTATGGCATAGTCGGTATGGATGGAGTACCTAATCTTGCATTATTTGATTTCTATTATGATATTTTATAAATGGACAAGAGTGTAATGCTTATGATTTATCGAAGTTATATACTCATTCGGTGTTTATTTGTCACTTGTTTAGGTTCCTTTGATCCATTTTTGTGTGCTCGGGACCATCGTTGAAGTCATCACACCAGCTTGCAACTTTTTGGTATCTTCTTCCTAGTTGGTCTAAGAGAACATTTTCGCATGTATAGGCTATTATGTTTTGTTTGAACTTTGGTATGTAAACTTTGGATAGCCATGAAAATGGCTTATATACGCTTGAGCATAATGTTATAGTCATCTTGAATGTATATGTTCATTAAGAGGCATGGAAACTATGTAATAGGTAAAGTCTACCTTAAATGTAACATTCCCTAACTCGTGATCGACGCCGTGTCGGACACGAGGGTTAACGGCCAAACCCTCTCAAGATGCCAACCAATTTGATATTACCAGTCAGGCTGGAAAACTGCGTCACCGCCTTTAAAAATCATATCTTGAGTTTCAAAACTCGAAACTGGTTTCGTAAATTTTCCTGAATTTAGACTCATATACCCATCCATGGATTTATTTTTAGAATTTTTGTTGGGCCAATTGGTACAGTTTATTAGTTAAAGTCACCCATGTTACAGGGACCGACTGCTCTGCCCTTCACGCGTTACAACTTGAATATCTCTCTGTACAGGGCTTTAATACTGGTGCCGTTTGTTTCTAATGAAACTAGACTCAAAATGGAATCTGTACATATAAGGCATGACTCCTAATTCTTTCTGGATAATTTATGGTAATTTTCAAAGTCGCGACAGGGGACCCAGAAACCGTTCTGGCCCTGTCTCACGAGAACCTTAATATTTCTCAGTATACTGCTCATATGGTCGTTTCTGTTTCGTCCATATAAAATAGATTCATCAAGGTTCAGTTCCATAATTTACTCACTATTTAGTTCTACTTCTACTATTTTTAGTGATTTTTCAATCTTATCTCACTGCTGCTGTCCGCAACAGTTACTGCAGAGACTATGCCAATTTCATGAATTTTTCCTTGGCCTTAATCATCCATCATACATGACACAAATTATGGCCACCTTATCAAAATTTGAGTTTCTAAGACTCTGGCTATAGGTTCTAGCATCCCACTGACGACCTCGACGCACTACAGGCCATTTTCACATGGCTTAAAGTTTACAACCCACAATTCACAAAATATAATAGCCTATACATGCCAAATGTTCTTCAACAACAAAAACAATACCACAAGATTTCAGCCGTGTGATGATTTCAACGACGGTCCCGACACAAACATTACGAGTCCGAGAGACCTAAAATGGGTGACAAGAAAACACCGAGTGAGTTTACAACTCAAGAAGTCATAAGCATTCATCAATCCAATCGATAAAGTTACTACTACATGTACAACAAATGAGGCTAGGTACTCGCCCATATCGAATCTATACCATAATACCTCGGACCTTTCGGTCCAATCTCGCACTAATTCATACATCCACATTTCATATTCTACACAACAAGATAATCAAGCATTTTTACACATTAACTCATTTTCCAGCACAACCATACAATTTCAATCATCACATAGATTTAAGGCTTACCAATTTCAACCCCAAGCATGAACGTATTCTCTATTCGTCATGAGCTCGAGGTACTTACCCGATCCGCTGTCCATACTCAATTCAATGGAGACACACCTCCATATATTTAAAGCACGCACACACGTTGCTTACTACTCGATTTCGCACACTTAGTGCCACGTAATTTAAGCCCCCACATTAGGCCATACCCTCCGAGCTCGCACACCCGTCAGATTTTTTCCAGCTTGCACACTTAGTGCCATATATTTCCAGCACGCATAACTTAGTGCCATATATTTCCAGCACGCACACTTAGTGCCGATCTCACACCGTACACGTATTGTTCAAGACACTTAGTGCCGAAAGCAAACTTTCTACACATTTCACTATTTCTCTTACATTCAACAAATGTCATCACTCCATACACATACATTTTCATTCATATATATATATGTCATCCCATTAAACACAATTGTATAAATTTTACAATCATTTAAGCAATATCAACACGGCTTAATGACTTACCTTGTTTGGGGTAGAACGGTTCCAAATCGGCTCTGCTTGCTTTCTCCTTTCCTTTGTCCAATCTAGTTCCCTTTGCTCTTGAGCTAAATCAAACAATTTACCTCTCCATCAAACACAAACATACGGCATTCACATGCATTATTATGGTTATTAATACTTAACACAACTAAGCTGAAAATTTACTCAATCTCATCTTAATTTATTGCTACTTATTTATCAAAGTTTCCAACAAGGTATTTGACACCTATGCCCATTTGTACCCCTATATGGTCAATGCTTCATTCTTACCCAATTAACCATCCAACAATTTTTCAGCCTCATTACCACCCTTTTCATGTCTAATTGTTTAAATACTCTCAAGCTCATTCACAAGTACTATTATACATCTCATTAAGCATTAATCATGTTGCAACATAAATTCTATAGCATTGAATACTCATGCACACACACATAACAACAAGAACTCAATGGCACAAAATTTTTTGTTAAACATTCAACTTACTCATTTCCATGCTTTCATCACAACAACATCAAAACACTCACCAAGGAAAACAACATGCATGGCGAATTTTAACTCACCTAACAACTTAGTTTCGATTTGAGATTCAAGGAAAATTTTGAACCAATCCTCCAAATCATGCATGCATTTTCAAGAGTGGCATAAAACATACCTTCTTGTATCAAAACACCTTAGTCTAGTAAGCTCCCATGGCTGATTTTCTCAAGCTTTTCCCCTTTCTTCTTAGTATATTCGCCAAGCAAGGAGAAAATGAGAGAATGAACATTTTTTTTCTTTCTTTTTTGCTTTTGTTTCTCTCATGTACCAGGGGGGAAAGCATCCACACTTTTTTTTTTGTTATCATCATTTTCTTTTTCCATTTCTTTAATGCTAACTTTCTTATTTTATTGTTTCCTACATGCATCACTAGTCTAACATGTTGAGACATGTTTCCACCCATAGCATGGCCTACCATCATGCTTCATTTTGGCTAATTTGACATGCAAGGACAACACTTTCCCACATGTATTATAGGCCACCTTACATTTGCCTAGCACATTTCTAAATTTTCTCACATAAGTCCTATTTGATAAAAATTCACTTACAATTAACAAAATCCAAACATGAAATTTTCACACATGCATATATACATATAATGAGCATCAATTATGATGGTTAATTATTATTATGACTCTCTTAGTGGTCCCAAACCACTTTCCGACTAGGGTCAATTTAGGATGTCACAACTCTCCCCACTTAAGAAATTTTCGTCCCGAAAATTTACTTAATAGTTTCTGCATCGCTTCTTCATAGAGTCCTCAAGTTCCCAAGTGGCTTCTTCCATTCCAGTTTATGCCACAACACCTTCACTAACGGATTTTCCTATTACGCAACTCTTTTACTTCACGCTCATAATGTGAACTTGCCTCTTCATAGCTCAAATTAGGTCAATCTCAATCTCGAGATGGAGCAATTACGTATGATGGATCAGACCTATATCGTCAAGCATCGAGACATGAAAACGCTAGAATCCTTTCGAGCTCGGGGGAAAATTAATCGATATGCGATCGCCCAATTCGTCGGATACTTATATGGCCCGATGAACCTTGGACTCTGCCCTTACGACCAAATTAAGCACCTTCTTCCAAGGTGAAACTTTGAGAAAGACCTTGTCTCCAACCCGATATTCAATATCTTTTCTTTTCAAATCCTGATACGACTTTTGGCGATCCGAGCAACTTTCAAACTTTCACGAATTACTCGAACTTTTACCTCAGATCCTTAACCAAATCAACCTCAAGAATTTACCTTCACTAAGTTCACCAGAATAATGGGTACAGATTAACGATCGTGATAAAGCCTCGTAGGCGCCATTTAATACTTGATTGAAAGCTATTGTTGTGTTTAATTCAATCAAAGGCGATACTGCTCCCATGAACCACTAAACTCAAGGATGCAACATCTCAACATATCCTCGAGTATTTGAATTATCCGTCGGATTGACCATCGGTTTGGGGTGAAAAGGCATAAAATGCGCTTGGTACCCAAAGCCTCTTGCATTTCTTCCAAAACCGCGATAAATCTTGGGTCTCTATCCCACATTTAGAAATAGGTCCCATGCAATCGAACAATTTGGGAGACGATATCATTGCTAACTTATCGAGCGAAACTGCAGTGACAGGATAAATGAGCAGACTTGGTCGTACCTATCAACAATGACCCAAACCGAGTCTTTCATATTCGAATCAATGGTAACCTGCATAATAAAGTCCATTACTCGATCCTATTTCCATTTCGTATCATGATCGCAAGTAATCCCGATGGCACTTGATGTTCCGCTTTCACTTGTTGACATATCGACACCTTGAAACAAATTCAAATGTCTCGTTCATACCGCCACCAAAATTGGCGCTTGTGTCATTGTACATTTTAGTACTACCCGGTGGATTGACATTCGACTACAATGGGCTTCATCGAATTATCAAATAAGTTCAATTCTTTGGAACACATGCATTTTCGAACCTCAAACAATCGTCATCATCAATTTGAAACTCGACATTGTTCGTAACACACTCAAATTTGCTTTTGCAAGCAACCTCATCAACTTTCTCGAGCTTCCTAATTTGATGAGCCAATAATGGTTTGGTCTTTAATTGGCACTAACACATTGTCTGTAGAATAGACAAGGTACATTCATCGTCAGAAGCAAATAAGGATTTCCACTTAAGGCATCCGCAACCACATTAGCCTTTCCCGTGATAATCAATGACGAAGTTCATAATCTTTTAACAACTCGAGCCATCGCCTTTGTCGCAGATTTAAGTCTCTCTCAGTCATCAAATATTTGAGACTTTTGTGATCCGAATACACATGGCACTTCTCACCAAATAAGTAATGTCGCCATATCTTTAAGCTAACACGATGGCGTACCAATTCGAGATCATGGGTTGGATAATTTTTCTCATGTGGCTTTAATTATCTCGACGATAGGCCACAACTCGCCTTTCTTGCATCAATACGCAACCCAACCCAAGTAGGGATGCCGCCACTATAAATGACAAACTCTTTGCCCGATTCAAGTTGCACTAGAATGGGGCTTCAACAAATAAGCTTTCATTGATCAAACTTTTCTCGACATTTCTCCGTCCATTCAACTTAACATCCTTTGGAGGTTTCATTGGCGTGGCTATCGTCGAGAAACCTTTACAAATCGTCGGTAATAACCCAAGCCCCAAAGCTCCTAACTTCTGTAATATTCCTTGGTGGTTTCCAATCGACTATGGCCAAAATTTTGTTCGTCCACCGACACACCACGTACACCACGCCCCCCAAGCTAACCTCTTTCAACCAAAATTCACATTTACCGAATTATGATAACCTTATCTCGAAGATTTGCAACACTAGCCGTGTGTTCAAGATGTTCAGCCATCTCTCTAGACCAAATGTCATCGATAAATACAACTACGAACCGATCCAAGTATGGCCTGAAAATTCTATTCACTAAATCCATAAACACCGTAGGGCATTAGTGAGCCCAAACGGCATCACCAAGAATTGAGTGACTATACCTCGCTCTAAAGCTTTGGTATGTCCGATTCTCGACCCTCAACCGATAGTACCTCGACCTCAAATCTATCTTTGAAAACACCGAGGTCCCTTTAATTGATCAAACAAATCGCCAATTCGTGGCAATGGATATTTATTCTTTATCGTCACTTTATTGAGTTGACGATAGGATGCACAACCTCATGGTTCCGTTCTTCTTCACAAACAATACAGTTTCTATGAGAAAAAAACTCACGAGCTTAAACCTCTATCCACAATTTGCAATTGAACCTTCAATTCCTTTAATTCTTAATGCCATACGACACGGGCTATTGAAATCGGCCAGTACCGGACATAACTTCGATGCCAATTCCACTTTCGAACCGTGGCAATCCTTAACTCCTCAGAAAACATCTCAATACTCACAAACCACCGCATCGATTCGAAGCCTTTTCCGCCTCTTTACTTCCAAACACATACGCAAGGTATGTTTCACACCTTTTTCACATACCTCCGAGGCCATAGATATTATCGCCAAGCGCCCTTTTAAATCAAGAGACTCGACTCGACTACCTCATTATTTGCACTCCTCAAATCAATGGTTTTCTTTGCACCCACCATCGCATCATGTACGTCACCAATCCATACCAAGAATAACAATCATTAAATGGTAGAAGCATCTGACACGGAAACAAGATTCTCGAATTATTGGGGCATCTCTTGCACACTTTATCAACGAAAGCACGTATTGACCCAAAGGGTTTGACACTGAATTATAAACTCGAGACTCAATAGAGTTCATCGGATGCTAAGGTTTCACATACATATGAGTGAGTAGAGCGGGTCAATCAATGCAATCACAATAGTATCAAAGAGAGTAAAAGTACCATGATAACGTCGGGGAGGATGCCTCTCGTAGGCCGGATGGCATATGCTCTAGGAGCACTGGGTCTTGACGGACAGCCGACAGAGGCTCTCTCGATTACCACCCCTACCTCCAGAGATCTCTGGGCCTACCTCCCACTGTCGCTCCACTAGGTCTTGCACCTTGCGCCTTATTCCTCTCATCTAGCTCCGCGTAATCTCTAATGAAGTGGTCCTTCGAACCGCATCTATAACAGCCCTATTAATGACTTACCCCAACATTCACCTAGGTGTCGCCTTCCATTTGGGGGCATTCAGTCTCTTGACGATTATTGCCCACACTAGCTAATCAAGAATTTAGAGTCCGCCAATGGTCTGCTCTAATGGAATTCCCGCATGTCCTCGACTTCATCGTGTCCTCCCCAACCTCTTTATACCGAGAACCGAGCTTTACTCACGATCTTTTACAGAATCTCTTGCTTCAAATTCAGCCTTCTTCTTCTCCTTCCAGTTCTTCCGCTTTTGTGCTCGCTCGACTAGTGTCACGAACTCCTTTATCTCTAAAATTCCCACTAGTAACTTTAACTCTTCATTCAATCCTTCTTCAAATCTTTTGCACATCGCAACCTCATCAGCCACACACCCCGAGCATACCGATTAAGTCTTATTTAACTCATGTTCGTATTCGACACGCCATCCGCCTGCTTGAGTTCCAAGAATTCCTTACGCTCGATCGATGAACCGTTGACTAATGTATTTTTCAAATTGATTGGAAGAAATCCCAAGTAACTCGCTCATTTGGGACTATGGAAATTAAAGTCCTCCACCAATAGTAAGTCGAGTCTCGCAACAAGGATATAGCACACTTAAGACATTCATCGGTGTGCATGATACCATCTAACACTCTAATGGTGTTATCGATGTAACTCCTACTTTCTAAGATCATCAAGAATTATGGCCTTGAACTCCCCACCCCACGCTTCCTAATCAAGTCCATGTGGGTTTACTCAGCTCACAGATCAAGAATCGGAGGCATTATGCTCTTGGGTGGAGTATTTAAATTCGGGAATGGTTGACAGCCGGGTTGGTTCGGGCATATTGCGAACCCACTCATTCATCATGGTGAAGAAGGCTTGTTTTGCCTTCATTTTGATTATTCATGGATGATCGAGGCTCAACAAGCGTGTCCTTTGCGCAGAGCAGCCGCTACACTTTCAACGCTATCCGCCAAGGGTCTCTACCGGGTTCCATTGCTAATCAAAACAAAAATTCCAACCGAAGTCATCACATTATTAAGCGCCAACAATTTGGCATGTATAGTTAGATTTCACACGCGCTATGGTAGTCCTAGAACCGACTAAACCATAGCTCTGATACTAATAAAATTGTAACTTCTAACTCGTGACCGACGCGTGTGGACACGAGGGTTAACGGCCAAACCTCTCAAGATGCCAACCAATTTGACATTACCAGTCAGGCGGAAAACTGCGCCACCATCGCTTTTAAAATCATATCTTGAGTTTCAAAACTCGAAACTGGTTTGTAAATTTTCCTGAATTTAGACTCATATACCCATCCATGGATTTATTTTAGAATTTTGGTGGGCCAATTGGTACAGTTTATTAGTTAAAGTCACCCATGTTACAGGGACCGACTGCTCTGACCTTCACGCGTTACAACTTGAATATCTCTCTGTACAGGGCTTTAATACTGGTGCCGTTTATTTCTAATGAAACTAGACTCAAAATGGAATCTGTACATATAAGGCATGACTCCTAATTCTTTCTGGATAATTTATGGTAATTTCAAAACAGTGACAGGGCCCAGAAACCGTTCTGGCCCTGTCTCACGAGAACCTTAATATTTCTCAGTATACTTCTCATATGGTCGTTTCTGTTTCGCCCATAAAAATAGATTCATCAAGGTTCAGTTCCATAATTTACTCACTATTTAGTTCTACTCTACTATTTTTAGTGATTTTTCATCTCATCTCACTGCTGCTGTCCGCAACAGTTACTGCAGTAGACTATGCCAATTTCATGAATTTTTCCTTGGCCTTAATCATCCATCATACATGACACAAATTATGGCCACCTTATCAAAATTTGAGTTTCTAAGACTGTGGCTATAGGTTCTAGCATCCCACTCGACACCACATAGGCCATTTTCACATGGCTTAAAGTTTACAACCCACAATTCGACAAAATATAATAGCCTATACATGCCAAATGTTCTTCAACAACAAAAACAATACCACAAGATTTCAGCCGTGATGATCGCCAACGACGGTCCCGATCATCACGCAAACATTACGAGTCCGAGAGACCTAAAATGGGTGACAAGAAAACACCGAGTGAGTTTACAACTCAGTAAGTCATAAGCATTCATCAATCCACCGATAAAGTTACTACTACATGTACAACAAATGAGGCTAGGTACTCGTCCATATCGAATCTATACAATATCTTGACCTTCGTCCAATCTCGTAATTCATACATCCACATTTCATATTCTACAACAAGATAATCAAGCATTTTTACACATTAACTCATTTTCCAGCACAACCATACAATTTCAATCATCACATAGATTTAAGGCTTACCAATTTCAACCCCAAGCATGAACGTATTCTCTATCGTCATGAGCTCGAGGTACTTACCGATCCGCTGTCCATACTCAATTCAATGGAGACACACCTCCATATATTTAGTGACGCACACAAAGGCTTACTACTCGATTTCGCACACTTAGTGCCACGTAATTTAAGCCCGCACACACAGGCCATACCTCCGAGCTCGCACACCCAAAGGTCAGATTTTTTTCCAAATTTGCACACTTAGTGCCATATATTTCAAAGACGCACACTTAGTGCCATATATTTCCAGCACGCACACTTAGTGCCGATCTCACACAGACACACGTGATTGTTCAAGACACTTAGTGCCGAAAGCAAACTTTCTACACATTTCACTATTTCTCTTACATTCAACAAATGTCATCACTCCATACACATACATTTTCATTCATATATATATATGTCATCCCATTAAACACAATTGTATAATTTTACAATCATTTAAGCAATATCAATACGGCTTAATGACTTACCTTGTTTGGGGTAGAACGGTTCCAAATCGGCTACTCGCTTGCTTTCTCCTTTCCTTTGTCCAATCTAGTTCTCTTGCTCTTGAGCTAAATCAAACAATTTACCTCTCCATCAAACACAAACATACTGGCATTCACATGCATTATTATGGTTATTGCCGAATACTTAACACAACTAAGCTGAAAATTTACTCAATCTCATCTTAATTTATTGCTACTTATTTATCAAAGTTTCCAATACAAGGTATTTGACACCTATGCACATTTGTATTCTATATGGTCAATGCTTCATTCCTTACCCAATTAACCATCCAACAATTTTTCAGCCTCATTACCACCCTTTTCATGTCTAATTGTTTAAATACTCTCAAGCTCATTCACAAGTACTATTATACATCTCATTAAGCATTAATCATGTTGCAACATAAATTCTATAGCATGGCCGAATACTCATGCACACACACATAACAACAAGAACTCAATGGCACAAAATTTCCTTTGTTAAACATTCGAACTTACTCATTTCCATGCTTTCATCACAACAACATCAAAACACTCACCAAGGAAAACAACATGCATGGTCAATTTTAACTCACCTAACAACTTAGTTTCGATTTGAGATTCAAGGAAAATTTTGAACCAATCCTCCAAATCATGCATGCATTTTCAAGAGTGGCATAAAACATACCTTCTTGTATCAAAACACCTTAGTCTAGTAAGCTCCCATGGCTGATTTTCAAGCTTTTTCCCCTTTCTTCTTAGTATATTCGCCAAGCGAGAAAATGAGAGAATGAACACCTTTTTTTTTTCTTTTCTTTGCTTTTGTTTCTCCTATGTACTAAGGGGGGGGAAAGCATCCACTTTTTTTTTTGTTATCATCATTTTCTTTTTCCATTTCTTTAATGCTAACTTTCTTATTTTATTGTTTCCTACATGCATCACTAGTCTAACATGTTGGAGACATGTTTCCACCCATAGCATGGCCGCCATCATGCTTCACTAATTTGACATGCAAGGACAACACTTTCCCACATGTATTAATAGGCCACCTTACATTTGCCTAGCACATTTCTAAATTTTCTCACATAAGTCCTATTTGATAAAAATTCACTTACAATTAACAAAATCCAAACATGAAATTTTTTCACATGCATATATACATATAATGAGCATCAATTATGATGGTTAATTATTATTATGACTCTGCTTAGTGGTCCCAAACCACTTTTCTCGACTAGGGTCAATTTAGGATGTCACAACTCTCCCCACTTAAGAAATTTTCGCCCCAAAATCTTACCCAGAATAGGCTCGTATCGCTTCTTTCATAGAGTCCTCAAGTTCCCAAGTGGCTTCTTCCATTCGAAGTTTATTACACAACACCTTCACTAACTGGATTTTCCTATTGCGCAACTCTTTACTTCACGCTCATAATGTGAACCTGCCTCTTCATAGCTCAAATTAGTCAATCTCAATCTCGTATGGAATTACGCGCGATGGATCGACCTATATCGTCAAGCATCGAGACATGAAAACGCAGAATCCTTTCGAGCCTGGGGAAAAATTAATCGATATGCGATCGCCCAATTCGTCGGATACTTCATATGGTCGATGAATCCCTGACTAATTTGCCTCACGACCAAATCTAAGCACCTTCTTCCAAGGTGAAACTTTGAGAAAGACCTTGTCTCCAACCCGATATTCAATATTTTTTTTCAAATCAGATACGACTTTTGGCGATCCGGGCGTTTTCAAACTTTCAATATTACTCAACTTTTGCTCAGATCCTTAACCAAATCAACCTCAAGAATTTACCTTCACTAACTTCAGTTAATAATGGGTACAGATTTATTAACGTGATAAAGCCTCGAAGGCGCTTATCTTAATACTTGATTGAAAGCTATTGTGTTAATTCAATCAAAGGCGATACCGCTCCTATGAACCACTAAACTCAAGGATGCAACATCTCAACATATCCTCGAGTATTTGAATTATCCGCTCGGATTGACCATCGGTTGGGGTGAAAAGCAAGTCAAAATGCGCTTTGGTACCCAAAGCCTCTTGCAATTTCTTCCAAAACCGCGACGAAATCTTGGGTCTCTATCCGACACGATAGAAATAGGTACCCCATGCAATCGAACAATTTGGGAGACGATAATTCGCCAACTTATCGAGCGTGAACTGCGGCAAGGTGGATAAATGAGCGACTTGGTCACCTATCAACAATGACCCAAACCGAGTCTTTCATATTATGAGTCAATGGTAACCTGCATAATAAAGTCCATTGTTTCGATCCCATTTCCATTCGGTATCATGATCAACCAAGTAATCCCGATGGCACTTGATGTTCCGCTTTCACTTGTTGACATATATCATACACCTTGAAACAAATCAAATGTCTCGTTTCATACCGCCACCAAAATTGGCTTTGTGTCATTGTACATTTTAGTACTACCCGTGGATTGACATTCGACTATAATGGGCTTCATTCAATTATCAAATAAGTTCTCAATTCTTTGGAACATACGACGATTTCTCAACCTCAAACAATCGCATCATCAATTTGAAACTCGATTACTTGTTCGTAACACACTCATTTCGCTTTGCAAGCAAACCTCATCAACTTTCTTCCCAATTTGATGAGCCAATAATGGTTTGGTCTTTAATTCGCTACTAACACATTGTCGGGTAGAATAGACAAGTGTACATTCATCGTCAGAAGCAAACAAAGGATTTCGACTTAAGGCATCCGCAACCACATTAGCTTTCCCGTGATAATCAATGACAGTTCATAATCTTTTAACAACTCGAGCCATCGCCTTTGTCGCAGATTTAAGTCTCTGAGTCATCAAATATTTGAGACTTTTGTGATCCGAACACATGGCACTTCTCACCAATAAGTAATGTCGCCATATCTTTAAGTAACACGATGGTAGCCAATTCGAGATCATGGGTTGATAATTTTCTCATGTGGTTTTAATTATCTCGACGACATAGGCCACAACTCGCCTTTCTTGCATCAATACGCAACCCAACCCAAGTAGGGATGCGCCACTATAAATGACAAACTCTTTCGCCCGATTCGGGTTGCACTAGAATTGGGGTTCAAACCAAATAAGCTTTCGCTGATCAAACTTTTCGACATTTCTCCGCCCATTCAACTTAACATCCTTTGGAGGCTTCGCCATTGGCGTGGCTATCGCCGAGAAACCTTTACAAATCGCTTGTAATAACCAAGCCCCAAAAAGCTCCTAACTTCTGAACATTCCTTGGTGGTCTAATCGACTATGGCAAAATTTTGTTCTAACCACCGACATCTGGCGACACCACGGCTCCCCAAAAGCTAACTCTTTCAACCAAAATTCACATTTATCAACTTTTATGATAATCGCTTATCTCGTAAGATTTGCAACACTAGCCTCGTGTTCAAGATGTTCGGCCATCTCTAATAGACCAAAATGTCATCGATAAATACAACTACGAACCGATCCAAGTATGGCTCTAAAATTCTATTCATTAAATCCATAAACACCCATAGGGCATTAGTGAGCCCAAACGGCATCACCAAGAATTGAGTGACTATACCTCGCTCTAAAAGCGGTTTTGGTATGTCCGATTCTCTCCTCAACCGATAGTACCTTTAACCTCAAATCTATCTTTGAAAACACCGAGGCTCCTTTAATTGATCAAACAAATCGTCAATTCGTGGAATGGATATTTATTCTTTATCGTCACTTTATTGAGTTGACGAGAATGCACAACCTCATGGTTCCGCCCTTCTTCTTCACAAACAATACAAAAGCGCCTATTTCGGAGAAAAAACCCTGGCCGAGCTAAACTCTATCCGCCAATTCTGCAATTGAACCTTCAATTCCTTTAATTCCGCTAATGCCATACGACATATTGAAATCTGCAGTAGTACCTTACATAACTTCGCCGAATTCCACTTCTCAACCTGGTAATCCCAGAACTCCTCAGAAAACATCCAATACTCACAAACCATCGTACCGATTCAGTTTTTTCCGCTCTTTTACTTCAAACACATACGCAAGGTATGTTTCACACCTTTCACATATCTCTAAAGCCAAATACTCATTTTCCCGATTTCATTCTTCCTTTCCTATTCTTTGGCAGTCAATAATTCTCTCTTTCTTTGTTGGCCAAATACCCTAAGTAGTGTTCACTTATTCTTCTCTGTTCTTCAAACCAATTACCCTCCGCCTTTAGGTAGCCAAAATTTTCAAGGACTAGTTATTTTCTCCCTTCTCCTCTTATCTTTCCTGGCCGATTCTTGCTAAAGTGTCTTGAAATTCCTTTGACGGGGTAAGTGTTATATGGTTTGTTTTCCCCTTAGTCGAATGTCATTTGGTTTCTTCTCAAATATTTGGCTTTTGGTATCTCTTAGGTCGATCGTTTCTACCATGGGTAGTATTCATCTAACACCTTTTGAATTCTTTGTTTGTGCGATTGTTATTAGGGCTCGATTTTGTAACTGGTGCTTATAATATTACCCGTCTCCCTACAAGTGGTACCTCTCTATTGGTAAGTACATTAATCCTAGGCACAATTAAGTAGGGTTATGGAGTTTGATGATTTGGTTAACTATTCTTGTGAAGGTAAAGCTTTTGCACAAGGAGTACGGAGTTAGAGGAAGGAAGGTTGCATCATTGTTTGGTAAGTAGATGTTTCATTTGCAGCAGCTTCAATATTATGGTATTGAATTAACAAGGGCTCCCATGGGTTTGGGCCATTCTTGGCCACGATGGGGCAAATGGACCGGTGGCCCCAATTGGCTCGAGGGCTTCACATGGACAAAATCAACGATGTGGCAATTTCTGGATTGGAACAGTTGTGTGACGCCCTAAATTGACCCTAGTGAAAGTGGTTTTGGGACCACTAAACCGAGTCAAAAAAAATTAACCGTCATAGTTGATGCTCATTATATGTACATATGCATGTGTGAAAACTTCATGTTTGGATTTTGTTAATTGTAAGTGAATTTTATCAAATAGGACTTATGAGAAAATTTAGAAATGTGCTAGGCAAATGTAAAGTGGTCTATTAATGCATGTTGTGAAAATGATGGGTTTGCATGTCAATTTACTCCAAAATTTAAGCATGGTGGACGGCCATGTTATGAGTGGAAACATGTTGCAAACATGTTGGGTTAGTGGTTATGTTAGAAAGAATAAAATAATGAAAAAGGAATATGATGAAAACAAAGGAAAAAAGTGTCCATCCTTTCACATTTTTTTTCCTTGGTCAATGTTCTAAGGGGGGAAGAGCTTGAGAAAATCAGCTATGGTAGTTTGCTAGACTAAGGTATGTTTGATGTTGTCCATGAGATTCATGCATGTTTTTAGTTGTTAGTTTGAGTTCTACCTAGCCCATGGTTTAAATCTTGCTATGGGATGGAGATGATATTCCCATGGTGTTGTCTTCTTGGTTGATGTTTGATGTTGTGGTGATGAGGCATGAAGATGAGTTAAGTTTTGCTAAGGTGGATTTGTGTTGATGTCATTTGCATGCTAAGTGTGAAGCTTTGTAATGATACATGTGTATGGTGCTTTTGATGTTGTGAATGGAAGTAGGAAAAGTAAAAGGAAATTTATGTAGAAATGTGGTATATGTGGATTTGTAGGATGTTACAAATATATGTGAAGCCATGCTAGATTAGGAAGAATTCAGTCAAGTGTTCATGAGATGAAATTTTGTGTTTAGGTGAATTAAAGATGATAGTATAGTTGATATCATTTATATATGTATGCATATTCGCCATCAAATTAAGAGCATAGGTGATGTTGAGTCTAAGCTTTTGCACATTCTACCATATATATATATATATATATATATATATATGCATGTGTGATTGGATTATTGATAGGTACGATAGCATATGGTTATTAGCCGAATAGCTTAAAAACATATGGTAGGAAGATAAGAATTAGTCATGTATCTCTATGATATGAAATCATTAATATTTTGATATAAATATTTAGCAAGACGGTTAAACTAGTTAATTTGTTGATTAAGCTCAAGAAGTTAAAGGAGGAGAATCAAGCAAAGGCAAAGGAAAGAACATCGAGTAGCCAAGTTAGAACCGCTTACCCAACACAAGGTAAGTTATTACATATATTTTGTATTGATATAAATAATCATAATACCTATGTACTTATGCCAATGGAATGATATATAAATGCATGAAGTGACAAAATTTATCGAAAAAAAAGAAGTGAGATGTATTGAGTTGCTGATTTTGGCACTAATGCGGTATAACGTTTACTATAATGAGATTGGCACTAATTGTGCGATTTTAATTGTATAGCACTATAAAGTAGTTTGAATTGTATAGCACTAAGTGAGTTTGAATATTAAGCACTAAGTGCGGACTTCATCAGATATTTTGAATAATCATTAACTAAGTGTGCGATTTTATCGAGTAGATCATAGACAATGAACAGTAGATATTTTGAGTTCATAAGGAATAGATGTTATGTTTATATTTGGAACCGAGCTTGGTAAGTCTTGAACCTATGTGGTGATTATATTTGAAGTAGGAACATAATATTATTGTGGAGTAGATGAAATGCTATTATTAGTATAATCTAAATGAAAATAAAATGATGTGTGGAGACGCCAAATATCATATCGAATATCATACGAGATGTCAATGGAGGCTTGGCTAGTTGAGAGCATGTAATCATAAATGTGCGTGAAATTATGGCATAGTCGGTATGGATGGAGTACCTAATCTTGCATTATTTGATTTCTATTATGATATTTTATAAATGGACAAGAGTGTAATGCTTATGATTTATCGAAGTTATATACTCATTCGGTGTTTATTTGTCACTTGTTTAGGTTCCTTTGATCCATTTTTGTGTGCTCGGGACCATCGTTGAAGTCATCACACCAGCTTGCAACTTTTTGGTATCTTCTTCCTAGTTGGTCTAAGAGAACATTTTCGCATGTATAGGCTATTATGTTTTGTTTGAACTTTGGTATGTAAACTTTGGATAGCCATGAAAATGGCTTATATACGCTTGAGCATAATGTTATAGTCATCTTGAATGTATATGTTCATTAAGAGGCATGGAAACTATGTAATAGGTAAAGTCTACCTTAAATGTAACATTCCCTAACTCGTGATCGACGCCGTGTCGGACACGAGGGTTAACGGCCAAACCCTCTCAAGATGCCAACCAATTTGATATTACCAGTCAGGCTGGAAAACTGCGTCACCGCCTTTAAAAATCATATCTTGAGTTTCAAAACTCGAAACTGGTTTCGTAAATTTTCCTGAATTTAGACTCATATACCCATCCATGGATTTATTTTTAGAATTTTTGTTGGGCCAATTGGTACAGTTTATTAGTTAAAGTCACCCATGTTACAGGGACCGACTGCTCTGCCCTTCACGCGTTACAACTTGAATATCTCTCTGTACAGGGCTTTAATACTGGTGCCGTTTGTTTCTAATGAAACTAGACTCAAAATGGAATCTGTACATATAAGGCATGACTCCTAATTCTTTCTGGATAATTTATGGTAATTTTCAAAGTCGCGACAGGGGACCCAGAAACCGTTCTGGCCCTGTCTCACGAGAACCTTAATATTTCTCAGTATACTGCTCATATGGTCGTTTCTGTTTCGTCCATATAAAATAGATTCATCAAGGTTCAGTTCCATAATTTACTCACTATTTAGTTCTACTTCTACTATTTTTAGTGATTTTTCAATCTTATCTCACTGCTGCTGTCCGCAACAGTTACTGCAGAGACTATGCCAATTTCATGAATTTTTCCTTGGCCTTAATCATCCATCATACATGACACAAATTATGGCCACCTTATCAAAATTTGAGTTTCTAAGACTCTGGCTATAGGTTCTAGCATCCCACTGACGACCTCGACGCACTACAGGCCATTTTCACATGGCTTAAAGTTTACAACCCACAATTCACAAAATATAATAGCCTATACATGCCAAATGTTCTTCAACAACAAAAACAATACCACAAGATTTCAGCCGTGTGATGATTTCAACGACGGTCCCGACACAAACATTACGAGTCCGAGAGACCTAAAATGGGTGACAAGAAAACACCGAGTGAGTTTACAACTCAAGAAGTCATAAGCATTCATCAATCCAATCGATAAAGTTACTACTACATGTACAACAAATGAGGCTAGGTACTCGCCCATATCGAATCTATACCATAATACCTCGGACCTTTCGGTCCAATCTCGCACTAATTCATACATCCACATTTCATATTCTACACAACAAGATAATCAAGCATTTTTACACATTAACTCATTTTCCAGCACAACCATACAATTTCAATCATCACATAGATTTAAGGCTTACCAATTTCAACCCCAAGCATGAACGTATTCTCTATTCGTCATGAGCTCGAGGTACTTACCCGATCCGCTGTCCATACTCAATTCAATGGAGACACACCTCCATATATTTAAAGCACGCACACACGTTGCTTACTACTCGATTTCGCACACTTAGTGCCACGTAATTTAAGCCCCCACATTAGGCCATACCCTCCGAGCTCGCACACCCGTCAGATTTTTTCCAGCTTGCACACTTAGTGCCATATATTTCCAGCACGCATAACTTAGTGCCATATATTTCCAGCACGCACACTTAGTGCCGATCTCACACCGTACACGTATTGTTCAAGACACTTAGTGCCGAAAGCAAACTTTCTACACATTTCACTATTTCTCTTACATTCAACAAATGTCATCACTCCATACACATACATTTTCATTCATATATATATATGTCATCCCATTAAACACAATTGTATAAATTTTACAATCATTTAAGCAATATCAACACGGCTTAATGACTTACCTTGTTTGGGGTAGAACGGTTCCAAATCGGCTCTGCTTGCTTTCTCCTTTCCTTTGTCCAATCTAGTTCCCTTTGCTCTTGAGCTAAATCAAACAATTTACCTCTCCATCAAACACAAACATACGGCATTCACATGCATTATTATGGTTATTAATACTTAACACAACTAAGCTGAAAATTTACTCAATCTCATCTTAATTTATTGCTACTTATTTATCAAAGTTTCCAACAAGGTATTTGACACCTATGCCCATTTGTACCCCTATATGGTCAATGCTTCATTCTTACCCAATTAACCATCCAACAATTTTTCAGCCTCATTACCACCCTTTTCATGTCTAATTGTTTAAATACTCTCAAGCTCATTCACAAGTACTATTATACATCTCATTAAGCATTAATCATGTTGCAACATAAATTCTATAGCATTGAATACTCATGCACACACACATAACAACAAGAACTCAATGGCACAAAATTTTTTGTTAAACATTCAACTTACTCATTTCCATGCTTTCATCACAACAACATCAAAACACTCACCAAGGAAAACAACATGCATGGCGAATTTTAACTCACCTAACAACTTAGTTTCGATTTGAGATTCAAGGAAAATTTTGAACCAATCCTCCAAATCATGCATGCATTTTCAAGAGTGGCATAAAACATACCTTCTTGTATCAAAACACCTTAGTCTAGTAAGCTCCCATGGCTGATTTTCTCAAGCTTTTCCCCTTTCTTCTTAGTATATTCGCCAAGCAAGGAGAAAATGAGAGAATGAACATTTTTTTTCTTTCTTTTTTGCTTTTGTTTCTCTCATGTACCAGGGGGGAAAGCATCCACACTTTTTTTTTTGTTATCATCATTTTCTTTTTCCATTTCTTTAATGCTAACTTTCTTATTTTATTGTTTCCTACATGCATCACTAGTCTAACATGTTGAGACATGTTTCCACCCATAGCATGGCCTACCATCATGCTTCATTTTGGCTAATTTGACATGCAAGGACAACACTTTCCCACATGTATTATAGGCCACCTTACATTTGCCTAGCACATTTCTAAATTTTCTCACATAAGTCCTATTTGATAAAAATTCACTTACAATTAACAAAATCCAAACATGAAATTTTCACACATGCATATATACATATAATGAGCATCAATTATGATGGTTAATTATTATTATGACTCTCTTAGTGGTCCCAAACCACTTTCCGACTAGGGTCAATTTAGGATGTCACAACTCTCCCCACTTAAGAAATTTTCGTCCCGAAAATTTACTTAATAGTTTCTGCATCGCTTCTTCATAGAGTCCTCAAGTTCCCAAGTGGCTTCTTCCATTCCAGTTTATGCCACAACACCTTCACTAACGGATTTTCCTATTACGCAACTCTTTTACTTCACGCTCATAATGTGAACTTGCCTCTTCATAGCTCAAATTAGGTCAATCTCAATCTCGAGATGGAGCAATTACGTATGATGGATCAGACCTATATCGTCAAGCATCGAGACATGAAAACGCTAGAATCCTTTCGAGCTCGGGGGAAAATTAATCGATATGCGATCGCCCAATTCGTCGGATACTTATATGGCCCGATGAACCTTGGACTCTGCCCTTACGACCAAATTAAGCACCTTCTTCCAAGGTGAAACTTTGAGAAAGACCTTGTCTCCAACCCGATATTCAATATCTTTTCTTTTCAAATCCTGATACGACTTTTGGCGATCCGAGCAACTTTCAAACTTTCACGAATTACTCGAACTTTTACCTCAGATCCTTAACCAAATCAACCTCAAGAATTTACCTTCACTAAGTTCACCAGAATAATGGGTACAGATTAACGATCGTGATAAAGCCTCGTAGGCGCCATTTAATACTTGATTGAAAGCTATTGTTGTGTTTAATTCAATCAAAGGCGATACTGCTCCCATGAACCACTAAACTCAAGGATGCAACATCTCAACATATCCTCGAGTATTTGAATTATCCGTCGGATTGACCATCGGTTTGGGGTGAAAAGGCATAAAATGCGCTTGGTACCCAAAGCCTCTTGCATTTCTTCCAAAACCGCGATAAATCTTGGGTCTCTATCCCACATTTAGAAATAGGTCCCATGCAATCGAACAATTTGGGAGACGATATCATTGCTAACTTATCGAGCGAAACTGCAGTGACAGGATAAATGAGCAGACTTGGTCGTACCTATCAACAATGACCCAAACCGAGTCTTTCATATTCGAATCAATGGTAACCTGCATAATAAAGTCCATTACTCGATCCTATTTCCATTTCGTATCATGATCGCAAGTAATCCCGATGGCACTTGATGTTCCGCTTTCACTTGTTGACATATCGACACCTTGAAACAAATTCAAATGTCTCGTTCATACCGCCACCAAAATTGGCGCTTGTGTCATTGTACATTTTAGTACTACCCGGTGGATTGACATTCGACTACAATGGGCTTCATCGAATTATCAAATAAGTTCAATTCTTTGGAACACATGCATTTTCGAACCTCAAACAATCGTCATCATCAATTTGAAACTCGACATTGTTCGTAACACACTCAAATTTGCTTTTGCAAGCAACCTCATCAACTTTCTCGAGCTTCCTAATTTGATGAGCCAATAATGGTTTGGTCTTTAATTGGCACTAACACATTGTCTGTAGAATAGACAAGGTACATTCATCGTCAGAAGCAAATAAGGATTTCCACTTAAGGCATCCGCAACCACATTAGCCTTTCCCGTGATAATCAATGACGAAGTTCATAATCTTTTAACAACTCGAGCCATCGCCTTTGTCGCAGATTTAAGTCTCTCTCAGTCATCAAATATTTGAGACTTTTGTGATCCGAATACACATGGCACTTCTCACCAAATAAGTAATGTCGCCATATCTTTAAGCTAACACGATGGCGTACCAATTCGAGATCATGGGTTGGATAATTTTTCTCATGTGGCTTTAATTATCTCGACGATAGGCCACAACTCGCCTTTCTTGCATCAATACGCAACCCAACCCAAGTAGGGATGCCGCCACTATAAATGACAAACTCTTTGCCCGATTCAAGTTGCACTAGAATGGGGCTTCAACAAATAAGCTTTCATTGATCAAACTTTTCTCGACATTTCTCCGTCCATTCAACTTAACATCCTTTGGAGGTTTCATTGGCGTGGCTATCGTCGAGAAACCTTTACAAATCGTCGGTAATAACCCAAGCCCCAAAGCTCCTAACTTCTGTAATATTCCTTGGTGGTTTCCAATCGACTATGGCCAAAATTTTGTTCGTCCACCGACACACCACGTACACCACGCCCCCCAAGCTAACCTCTTTCAACCAAAATTCACATTTACCGAATTATGATAACCTTATCTCGAAGATTTGCAACACTAGCCGTGTGTTCAAGATGTTCAGCCATCTCTCTAGACCAAATGTCATCGATAAATACAACTACGAACCGATCCAAGTATGGCCTGAAAATTCTATTCACTAAATCCATAAACACCGTAGGGCATTAGTGAGCCCAAACGGCATCACCAAGAATTGAGTGACTATACCTCGCTCTAAAGCTTTGGTATGTCCGATTCTCGACCCTCAACCGATAGTACCTCGACCTCAAATCTATCTTTGAAAACACCGAGGTCCCTTTAATTGATCAAACAAATCGCCAATTCGTGGCAATGGATATTTATTCTTTATCGTCACTTTATTGAGTTGACGATAGGATGCACAACCTCATGGTTCCGTTCTTCTTCACAAACAATACAGTTTCTATGAGAAAAAAACTCACGAGCTTAAACCTCTATCCACAATTTGCAATTGAACCTTCAATTCCTTTAATTCTTAATGCCATACGACACGGGCTATTGAAATCGGCCAGTACCGGACATAACTTCGATGCCAATTCCACTTTCGAACCGTGGCAATCCTTAACTCCTCAGAAAACATCTCAATACTCACAAACCACCGCATCGATTCGAAGCCTTTTCCGCCTCTTTACTTCCAAACACATACGCAAGGTATGTTTCACACCTTTTTCACATACCTCCGAGGCCATAGATATTATCGCCAAGCGCCCTTTTAAATCAAGAGACTCGACTCGACTACCTCATTATTTGCACTCCTCAAATCAATGGTTTTCTTTGCACCCACCATCGCATCATGTACGTCACCAATCCATACCAAGAATAACAATCATTAAATGGTAGAAGCATCTGACACGGAAACAAGATTCTCGAATTATTGGGGCATCTCTTGCACACTTTATCAACGAAAGCACGTATTGACCCAAAGGGTTTGACACTGAATTATAAACTCGAGACTCAATAGAGTTCATCGGATGCTAAGGTTTCACATACATATGAGTGAGTAGAGCGGGTCAATCAATGCAATCACAATAGTATCAAAGAGAGTAAAAGTACCATGATAACGTCGGGGAGGATGCCTCTCGTAGGCCGGATGGCATATGCTCTAGGAGCACTGGGTCTTGACGGACAGCCGACAGAGGCTCTCTCGATTACCACCCCTACCTCCAGAGATCTCTGGGCCTACCTCCCACTGTCGCTCCACTAGGTCTTGCACCTTGCGCCTTATTCCTCTCATCTAGCTCCGCGTAATCTCTAATGAAGTGGTCCTTCGAACCGCATCTATAACAGCCCTATTAATGACTTACCCCAACATTCACCTAGGTGTCGCCTTCCATTTGGGGGCATTCAGTCTCTTGACGATTATTGCCCACACTAGCTAATCAAGAATTTAGAGTCCGCCAATGGTCTGCTCTAATGGAATTCCCGCATGTCCTCGACTTCATCGTGTCCTCCCCAACCTCTTTATACCGAGAACCGAGCTTTACTCACGATCTTTTACAGAATCTCTTGCTTCAAATTCAGCCTTCTTCTTCTCCTTCCAGTTCTTCCGCTTTTGTGCTCGCTCGACTAGTGTCACGAACTCCTTTATCTCTAAAATTCCCACTAGTAACTTTAACTCTTCATTCAATCCTTCTTCAAATCTTTTGCACATCGCAACCTCATCAGCCACACACCCCGAGCATACCGATTAAGTCTTATTTAACTCATGTTCGTATTCGACACGCCATCCGCCTGCTTGAGTTCCAAGAATTCCTTACGCTCGATCGATGAACCGTTGACTAATGTATTTTTCAAATTGATTGGAAGAAATCCCAAGTAACTCGCTCATTTGGGACTATGGAAATTAAAGTCCTCCACCAATAGTAAGTCGAGTCTCGCAACAAGGATATAGCACACTTAAGACATTCATCGGTGTGCATGATACCATCTAACACTCTAATGGTGTTATCGATGTAACTCCTACTTTCTAAGATCATCAAGAATTATGGCCTTGAACTCCCCACCCCACGCTTCCTAATCAAGTCCATGTGGGTTTACTCAGCTCACAGATCAAGAATCGGAGGCATTATGCTCTTGGGTGGAGTATTTAAATTCGGGAATGGTTGACAGCCGGGTTGGTTCGGGCATATTGCGAACCCACTCATTCATCATGGTGAAGAAGGCTTGTTTTGCCTTCATTTTGATTATTCATGGATGATCGAGGCTCAACAAGCGTGTCCTTTGCGCAGAGCAGCCGCTACACTTTCAACGCTATCCGCCAAGGGTCTCTACCGGGTTCCATTGCTAATCAAAACAAAAATTCCAACCGAAGTCATCACATTATTAAGCGCCAACAATTTGGCATGTATAGTTAGATTTCACACGCGCTATGGTAGTCCTAGAACCGACTAAACCATAGCTCTGATACTAATAAAATTGTAACTTCTAACTCGTGACCGACGCGTGTGGACACGAGGGTTAACGGCCAAACCTCTCAAGATGCCAACCAATTTGACATTACCAGTCAGGCGGAAAACTGCGCCACCATCGCTTTTAAAATCATATCTTGAGTTTCAAAACTCGAAACTGGTTTGTAAATTTTCCTGAATTTAGACTCATATACCCATCCATGGATTTATTTTAGAATTTTGGTGGGCCAATTGGTACAGTTTATTAGTTAAAGTCACCCATGTTACAGGGACCGACTGCTCTGACCTTCACGCGTTACAACTTGAATATCTCTCTGTACAGGGCTTTAATACTGGTGCCGTTTATTTCTAATGAAACTAGACTCAAAATGGAATCTGTACATATAAGGCATGACTCCTAATTCTTTCTGGATAATTTATGGTAATTTCAAAACAGTGACAGGGCCCAGAAACCGTTCTGGCCCTGTCTCACGAGAACCTTAATATTTCTCAGTATACTTCTCATATGGTCGTTTCTGTTTCGCCCATAAAAATAGATTCATCAAGGTTCAGTTCCATAATTTACTCACTATTTAGTTCTACTCTACTATTTTTAGTGATTTTTCATCTCATCTCACTGCTGCTGTCCGCAACAGTTACTGCAGTAGACTATGCCAATTTCATGAATTTTTCCTTGGCCTTAATCATCCATCATACATGACACAAATTATGGCCACCTTATCAAAATTTGAGTTTCTAAGACTGTGGCTATAGGTTCTAGCATCCCACTCGACACCACATAGGCCATTTTCACATGGCTTAAAGTTTACAACCCACAATTCGACAAAATATAATAGCCTATACATGCCAAATGTTCTTCAACAACAAAAACAATACCACAAGATTTCAGCCGTGATGATCGCCAACGACGGTCCCGATCATCACGCAAACATTACGAGTCCGAGAGACCTAAAATGGGTGACAAGAAAACACCGAGTGAGTTTACAACTCAGTAAGTCATAAGCATTCATCAATCCACCGATAAAGTTACTACTACATGTACAACAAATGAGGCTAGGTACTCGTCCATATCGAATCTATACAATATCTTGACCTTCGTCCAATCTCGTAATTCATACATCCACATTTCATATTCTACAACAAGATAATCAAGCATTTTTACACATTAACTCATTTTCCAGCACAACCATACAATTTCAATCATCACATAGATTTAAGGCTTACCAATTTCAACCCCAAGCATGAACGTATTCTCTATCGTCATGAGCTCGAGGTACTTACCGATCCGCTGTCCATACTCAATTCAATGGAGACACACCTCCATATATTTAGTGACGCACACAAAGGCTTACTACTCGATTTCGCACACTTAGTGCCACGTAATTTAAGCCCGCACACACAGGCCATACCTCCGAGCTCGCACACCCAAAGGTCAGATTTTTTTCCAAATTTGCACACTTAGTGCCATATATTTCAAAGACGCACACTTAGTGCCATATATTTCCAGCACGCACACTTAGTGCCGATCTCACACAGACACACGTGATTGTTCAAGACACTTAGTGCCGAAAGCAAACTTTCTACACATTTCACTATTTCTCTTACATTCAACAAATGTCATCACTCCATACACATACATTTTCATTCATATATATATATGTCATCCCATTAAACACAATTGTATAATTTTACAATCATTTAAGCAATATCAATACGGCTTAATGACTTACCTTGTTTGGGGTAGAACGGTTCCAAATCGGCTACTCGCTTGCTTTCTCCTTTCCTTTGTCCAATCTAGTTCTCTTGCTCTTGAGCTAAATCAAACAATTTACCTCTCCATCAAACACAAACATACTGGCATTCACATGCATTATTATGGTTATTGCCGAATACTTAACACAACTAAGCTGAAAATTTACTCAATCTCATCTTAATTTATTGCTACTTATTTATCAAAGTTTCCAATACAAGGTATTTGACACCTATGCACATTTGTATTCTATATGGTCAATGCTTCATTCCTTACCCAATTAACCATCCAACAATTTTTCAGCCTCATTACCACCCTTTTCATGTCTAATTGTTTAAATACTCTCAAGCTCATTCACAAGTACTATTATACATCTCATTAAGCATTAATCATGTTGCAACATAAATTCTATAGCATGGCCGAATACTCATGCACACACACATAACAACAAGAACTCAATGGCACAAAATTTCCTTTGTTAAACATTCGAACTTACTCATTTCCATGCTTTCATCACAACAACATCAAAACACTCACCAAGGAAAACAACATGCATGGTCAATTTTAACTCACCTAACAACTTAGTTTCGATTTGAGATTCAAGGAAAATTTTGAACCAATCCTCCAAATCATGCATGCATTTTCAAGAGTGGCATAAAACATACCTTCTTGTATCAAAACACCTTAGTCTAGTAAGCTCCCATGGCTGATTTTCAAGCTTTTTCCCCTTTCTTCTTAGTATATTCGCCAAGCGAGAAAATGAGAGAATGAACACCTTTTTTTTTTCTTTTCTTTGCTTTTGTTTCTCCTATGTACTAAGGGGGGGGAAAGCATCCACTTTTTTTTTTGTTATCATCATTTTCTTTTTCCATTTCTTTAATGCTAACTTTCTTATTTTATTGTTTCCTACATGCATCACTAGTCTAACATGTTGGAGACATGTTTCCACCCATAGCATGGCCGCCATCATGCTTCACTAATTTGACATGCAAGGACAACACTTTCCCACATGTATTAATAGGCCACCTTACATTTGCCTAGCACATTTCTAAATTTTCTCACATAAGTCCTATTTGATAAAAATTCACTTACAATTAACAAAATCCAAACATGAAATTTTTTCACATGCATATATACATATAATGAGCATCAATTATGATGGTTAATTATTATTATGACTCTGCTTAGTGGTCCCAAACCACTTTTCTCGACTAGGGTCAATTTAGGATGTCACAACTCTCCCCACTTAAGAAATTTTCGCCCCAAAATCTTACCCAGAATAGGCTCGTATCGCTTCTTTCATAGAGTCCTCAAGTTCCCAAGTGGCTTCTTCCATTCGAAGTTTATTACACAACACCTTCACTAACTGGATTTTCCTATTGCGCAACTCTTTACTTCACGCTCATAATGTGAACCTGCCTCTTCATAGCTCAAATTAGTCAATCTCAATCTCGTATGGAATTACGCGCGATGGATCGACCTATATCGTCAAGCATCGAGACATGAAAACGCAGAATCCTTTCGAGCCTGGGGAAAAATTAATCGATATGCGATCGCCCAATTCGTCGGATACTTCATATGGTCGATGAATCCCTGACTAATTTGCCTCACGACCAAATCTAAGCACCTTCTTCCAAGGTGAAACTTTGAGAAAGACCTTGTCTCCAACCCGATATTCAATATTTTTTTTCAAATCAGATACGACTTTTGGCGATCCGGGCGTTTTCAAACTTTCAATATTACTCAACTTTTGCTCAGATCCTTAACCAAATCAACCTCAAGAATTTACCTTCACTAACTTCAGTTAATAATGGGTACAGATTTATTAACGTGATAAAGCCTCGAAGGCGCTTATCTTAATACTTGATTGAAAGCTATTGTGTTAATTCAATCAAAGGCGATACCGCTCCTATGAACCACTAAACTCAAGGATGCAACATCTCAACATATCCTCGAGTATTTGAATTATCCGCTCGGATTGACCATCGGTTGGGGTGAAAAGCAAGTCAAAATGCGCTTTGGTACCCAAAGCCTCTTGCAATTTCTTCCAAAACCGCGACGAAATCTTGGGTCTCTATCCGACACGATAGAAATAGGTACCCCATGCAATCGAACAATTTGGGAGACGATAATTCGCCAACTTATCGAGCGTGAACTGCGGCAAGGTGGATAAATGAGCGACTTGGTCACCTATCAACAATGACCCAAACCGAGTCTTTCATATTATGAGTCAATGGTAACCTGCATAATAAAGTCCATTGTTTCGATCCCATTTCCATTCGGTATCATGATCAACCAAGTAATCCCGATGGCACTTGATGTTCCGCTTTCACTTGTTGACATATATCATACACCTTGAAACAAATCAAATGTCTCGTTTCATACCGCCACCAAAATTGGCTTTGTGTCATTGTACATTTTAGTACTACCCGTGGATTGACATTCGACTATAATGGGCTTCATTCAATTATCAAATAAGTTCTCAATTCTTTGGAACATACGACGATTTCTCAACCTCAAACAATCGCATCATCAATTTGAAACTCGATTACTTGTTCGTAACACACTCATTTCGCTTTGCAAGCAAACCTCATCAACTTTCTTCCCAATTTGATGAGCCAATAATGGTTTGGTCTTTAATTCGCTACTAACACATTGTCGGGTAGAATAGACAAGTGTACATTCATCGTCAGAAGCAAACAAAGGATTTCGACTTAAGGCATCCGCAACCACATTAGCTTTCCCGTGATAATCAATGACAGTTCATAATCTTTTAACAACTCGAGCCATCGCCTTTGTCGCAGATTTAAGTCTCTGAGTCATCAAATATTTGAGACTTTTGTGATCCGAACACATGGCACTTCTCACCAATAAGTAATGTCGCCATATCTTTAAGTAACACGATGGTAGCCAATTCGAGATCATGGGTTGATAATTTTCTCATGTGGTTTTAATTATCTCGACGACATAGGCCACAACTCGCCTTTCTTGCATCAATACGCAACCCAACCCAAGTAGGGATGCGCCACTATAAATGACAAACTCTTTCGCCCGATTCGGGTTGCACTAGAATTGGGGTTCAAACCAAATAAGCTTTCGCTGATCAAACTTTTCGACATTTCTCCGCCCATTCAACTTAACATCCTTTGGAGGCTTCGCCATTGGCGTGGCTATCGCCGAGAAACCTTTACAAATCGCTTGTAATAACCAAGCCCCAAAAAGCTCCTAACTTCTGAACATTCCTTGGTGGTCTAATCGACTATGGCAAAATTTTGTTCTAACCACCGACATCTGGCGACACCACGGCTCCCCAAAAGCTAACTCTTTCAACCAAAATTCACATTTATCAACTTTTATGATAATCGCTTATCTCGTAAGATTTGCAACACTAGCCTCGTGTTCAAGATGTTCGGCCATCTCTAATAGACCAAAATGTCATCGATAAATACAACTACGAACCGATCCAAGTATGGCTCTAAAATTCTATTCATTAAATCCATAAACACCGTAGGGCATTAGTGAGCCCAAACGGCATCACCAAGAATTCAGAGTGACTATACCTCGCTCTAAAAGCTTTTGGTATGTCCGATTCTGACCCTCAACCGATAGTACCTACCTCAAATCTATCTTTGAAAACACCGAGGCTCCTTTAATTGATCAAACAAATCGTCAATTGTGGCAATGGATATTTATTCTTTATCGTCACTTTATTGAGTTGACGATAGTCGATGCACAACCTCATGGTTCCGCCCTTCTTCTTCACAAACAATACAAAAGCCCTACGGAGAAAAACTCGGTCGAGCTAAACCTCTATCCGCAATTCTGCAATTGAACCTTCAATTCCTTTAATTCCGCTAATGCCATACGACACGGGCTATTGAAATCGGTAGTAACCGTACAACTTCGATGCCAATTCCACTTCTCGAACCGTGGTAATCCTGAACTCCTCAAAAACATCCAATACTCACAAACCATCGTACCGATTCGAGTTTTTCCGCTCTTTACTTCCAAACACATACGCAAGGTATGTTTCACACCTTTTTCACATACCTCCGAGCGGTCATAGAAGATATTATCGCGGCGCCTTTTAAATCAGAGACTGACTCGACTACCTCATTATTTGCACCTCAAATCAATGGTTTTCCTTTTGACCACCATCGATCATGTACGGTCACCAATCCATACCAAGAATAACATCAATTCATTAAATGGTAGAAGCATCGATCGGAAAAGGATTCTCAATTATTAGGGGCATCTTTGCACACTTTATCAACGAGCACGATTGACCCAAAGGGTTTGACACTGAATTAAAACTCAGAGACTCACAGTAGAGTCTTATCGATGCTAAGGTTTCACATACATATGAGTGAGTAGAGCGGTCAATCAATGCAATCACAATAGTATCAAAGAGAGTAAAAGTACCAAAGGATAACATCGGGGAGGATGCCTCCTCTCATGCGGATGGCATATGCTCTAGCAGAGCACGGTCTCGGATCGGACATCGATAGAGGCTCCTCTCGATTACCACCCCTACCTCCAGAGATTCTCTGGGCCTACTTCCACTGTGCTCCACTAGGTCTTGCACCTTGCGCCTTATTCCTCTCATCTAGTCTGCAATCTCTAATGAAGTGGTCCTTCGAACCGCATCTATAACAGCCCTATTAATGACGACCAACATTCACCTAGGTGTCGCCTTCCACATTGGGGGCATTCTGTCTCTTGACGATTATTGCCCACACTAGCTATCAAGTAGCTCGAGTCCGCAATGGTCTGCTCTAATGGAAATTCGCATGCCTCGACTTCATCGTGTCCTCCCCGAACCTCTTTACAGCCGAGAACGGAGCTTTACTCATCGATCTTTTACGGTAATCTCTTGCTTCAAATTCAGCCTTCTTCTTCTCCTTCCAAGTTCTTCCGCTTTGCGTGCTCGCTCGACTAGTGTCACGAACTCCTTTATCTCTAAAATTCCCACTAGTAACTTTAACTCTTCATTCAATCCTTCTTCAAATCTTTTGCACATCGCAACCTCATCAGCCACACACTCCCTGAGCATACCGACTAAGTCTTACGAACTCATGTTCAGATTCGATACTACCATCCGCCTTGCTTGAGTTCCAAGAATTTTACGCTCGATCGATGAACTGTTGACTAATGTATTTCTTTCAAATTCGATTGGAAGAAATCCCAAGTAACTCGCTCATTTGGGACTATGGAAATTAAAGTCCTCCACCAATAGTAAGTTGAGTCTCGAACAAGGATATAGCACACTTAAGACATTCATCGGTGTGCATGATACCATCTAACACTCTAATGGTGTTATCGAGCGTAACTCTACTTTTCAAGATCATCAAGAATATGGCCTTGAACTCCTCCCCCACGCTTCCTAATCAAGTCCACAGTGTGGTTTACTCAACTCACGGATCAAGAATCGGAGGCATTATGGCTCTTGGGTGGAGTATTTAAATTCGGAATGGTTGGACAGCCGGGTTGGTTCGGGCATATTATGCCACCCACTCATTCATCATGGTGAAGAAGGCTTGTTTTGCCCTTCATTTTGATTATTCGGATGATCGAGGCTCAACGGCGGTGTCCCTTGTGCAGGAGCAGCCGCTACACTTTCAACGTCATCCGCCAAGGGTCTTCTACCCGGTTCCATTGCTAATGAAAACAAAAATTCCAACCGTCAAGTCATCACATTATTAAGCGCCAACAATTTGGCATGTATAGTTAGATCTCACACGCTATGGTAGTCCTAGAACCGACTAAACCATAGCTCTGATACCAATAAAATTGTAACACCCTAACTCGTGACCGACGCTGTTGACACGAGGGTTAACGCCAAACCTCTCAAGATGCCAACCAATTTGACATTACCAGTCAGGCTGGAAAACTGCGTCACCGTCGCCTTAAAAATCATATCTTGAGTTTCAAAACTCGAAACTGGTTTCAAATTTTCCCTGAATTTAGACTCATATACCCATCCATGGATTTATTTTTAGAATTTTTGGTTGGGCCAATTGGTACATTTATTAAAGTAAGTTA
>NW_026441195.1:0-4367 GCF_025698485.1 Gossypium arboreum | reverse complement strand
AATTCAACCCCAAGCATAACGAACCTATTCGCCATGAGCTCAAGGTACTTACCCATCCCGGTCCATACTCACCGATGGAGACACACCTCCATATAATTGTTCGAGAGATATTTATATATATATATAGAGACGCACAAAAGGCTTAATACGATTTACACTTAGTGCCATGCGATTGCGCACACACAAAGGCCTGCCCTTCAGCCCACACTTAGTGCCATATATTTCCAGCATGCACACTTAGTGCCATATATTTCCAGCACGCATTAAAAGTGCCAATCCACAACACGATTGTTCAAGACACTTAGTGCCGAAGCAAACTTTCTACACATTTCACTATTTCTTTTACATTCAACAATTGTCATCACTCCATACAATACATTTTCATTTATATAAATATATCATCCCATTAAACACAATTGATAAATTTTACAATCATTTAAGCAATATCAAATACGTTTAATGACTTACCTCGTTTGGGTAAAATAGTTCCAAGTCCAACCATGACCTTGCCTTTCCCTTGCTTGATTCTCCTTCTTTAACTCCTTGAGCTTAATCAATAAATCACTAGTTTAACCATCTTGCTAAACATTCATAATTCAACTACACATGCATATGTATGCTTGTATATTGGCAACCATTCTTACTAATCGCCCATTTGGTCGATTATACACCTAACCAATATGCACCAAAACTTGATTCAACATTACCTACAACTCATTTAATTAATATATATATGTACAATGTCAACTAACATCTTTAATCACCTAATTTCATCTCATGAACCTTTAATCAAATTTTCCCAATCTAGCATATATTTTCACATCCATTTGTAACATCATGTACAAACACATATACACATATCAAAACACAAATTTTTACCTATCATGCAAATAGCATAAATTGAGACTTATGCCATGGTCAATACATCCCACACCATCCCCTTTCAATTTTTGGTCATGGTTAAACAAAGAAAACTCCATGTCTTACTCAAGAATGCTAAAAGAAATTTCAAGAGTAGTCAATCCATCATTACATGTATCATCAAAGCTTCACATTTAGCATGCAATGGCTTTAACACAATATCAACTTGGCCAAATACCATTTCCATGGCATAACAAGGATTTGAACCATGTAACATGAACATCAAGTTAGCAACCAAACATGCATGAATCTCATGACACAAACTCAAACATATACTTAATCTTGACACAAGTATGACCAAATCTCCTTCTAGTTCTCTTCAAACCAAGCATGAAGCAAAAATCTTTCCTTTTCCTTAGTATTTTCAGCCAAGATTTTGAGAATGGATGAACAATTTTTTCCTTTCTTCCTCTACTCACGGCAAAGGGGGGGCATCCATGCTCATTTTTTTTTTCATTTTTATATTTTTTCTACATAATCCACTAACTAAACATGTTGGAAACATTCCCTTGCCCATATTCTGTCATGGCTGCCACTCACCTTAGGAAGTGGGTTATTTGACATGCAAGGACAACTATTTTCCACATTAAATAGGCCACCTTACAATTGCCTAGCACATTTCTAAATTTCCTCACATAAGTCCTATTTGATAAAATTCACTTACTATTAACAAAATCCAAACACGTAAATTTTCACATGCATATATACATATAATGAGCATCAATTATGATGGTTAATTATTATTATGACTCGCTTAGGTCCCAAACCACTTTCCGACTAGGTCGAGGATGTCACAACTTCCCCACTTAGAAATTTTCGTCCCCTAAAATCTTACCAGAATAGGCTGTATCGCTTCTTTCATAGAGTCCTCAAGTCCCAAGTGGCTTTTCCATTCGTGTTTATGCACAACACCTTCACTAACGGATTTTCCTATTGCGCAACTCTTTACTTCACGCCTCATAATGCGAACCTGCCTCTTCATAGCTCAAATTAGGCTCAATCTCAATCTCTATGGAGCAATTACGCGGCGATGGATCGACCATATCGTCAAGCATCGAGACATGAAAACGCTAGAATCCTTTCGAGCTGGGGCAAAATTAATCGATATGCGATCGCCCAACTCGTTTTGATATCATAACTAAATCTCGACTCAATTTGCCTCACGACCAAATCTAAGCACCTTCTTCCAAGGTGAAACTTTGAGAAAGACCTTGTCTCCAACCCCGATATTCAATATCTTTTCTTTTCAAATCAGATACGACTTTTGCATCCGGCAGCTTTCAAACTTTCAATGTAATTACTCGAACTTTTGCTCGCATCCTTAACCAAATCAACCTCAAGAATTTACTCTTCACTAAGTTCAACGAATAATGGGGTACGATTTAATCGTGATAAAGCCTCGTAAGGCGCCATCTTAATACTTGATTGAAAGCTGGTAGGCTAATTCAATCAAAGGTAAATACCGCTCCATGAACCACTAAACTCAAGGATGCAACATCTCAACATATCCTCGAGTATTTGAATTATCCGCTCGGATTGACCATCGGTTTGGGGATGAAAAGCGGTGCTAAAATGCGCTTGGTACCCAAAGCATCTTGCAATTTCTTCCAAAATCGCGACGAAATCTTGGGTCTCTATCCGACACGATAGAAATAGGCACCCGTAATCTCACAACTGAAAACGACAATTCGCTAATTTGTCCATTGAAAATCCGACGACGGATAAAGTGAGCCGACTTAGTTAGTCTATCGACAACGACCCAAATCGATCCTTCTTACTCAATCGACAATGGCAATCGGATACAAAGTCCATTGTGACTCGATCCCATTTCCATTCGGTATCATGATCGGTAAGTAATCCCGATGGCACTTGATGTTCCGCTTTCACTTGTTGACATATCGACACCTTGAAACAAATTCAAATGTCTCGTTTACACCGCCACCAAAATTGGCGCTTCGGTCATTGTACATTTTAGTACTACCCGTGGATTGACATTCGACTACAATGGGCTTCATTTAGAATTATCGAAATAAGTTCAATTCTTTGGAACACACAGACGACTTCGAACCTCAAACAATCGTCATCATCAATTTGAAACTCGATTCCTTGTTCGTAACACACTCACCGCTTTGCAAGCAACTCCTCATCAACTTTCGAGCTTCCGAATTTGATGAGCCAACAATGGTTTGGCCTTCAATTCGCTACTAACACATTGTCGTAGAATAGACAAGTGTACATTCATCGTCAGAAGCAAACAAAGGATTTCCGACTTAAGGCATCCGCAACCACATTGGCCTTTCCCGTGATAATCAATAACGAGTTCATAATCTTTTAACAACTCGAGCCATCGTCTTTGTCGCAGATTTAAGTCTCTTTGAGTCATCAAATATTTGAGACTTTTGTGATCCGAATACACTTGGCACTTTCACCAAATAAGTAATGTCGCCATATCTTTAAGGCGAATACGATGGACCAATTCGAGGTCATGGGTTGATAATTTTTCTCATGTGGCTTTAATTGTCTCGACGATAGGCCACAACTCGACCTTCTTGCATCAATACGCAACCTAACCCAAGTAGGGAGGCATCACTATAGATGACAAACTCTTTGCCGATTCGGCAGATTAGAACCGAGCTTTGTAAATGGGTTTTCAATTGGTCGAAACTTTTCCGACACTTTTCCGTCCATTCAAATTTGACATCTTTCTCAAGCGCTTTGTCATGGGTGTGGCTATCATCGAGAATCCTTTCACAAACCGCTTCGGTAACCGCAAGCCCCAAAAAGCTCCTAACTTGTGAACATTCCTTGAGGTTTCCAATTGACTATGGTCAAATTTTGTTCAGTCCACCTCGACACCGATGCGACACCACGCGTCCAAAAAGCTAACCTCTTTCAACCAAAATTCACATTTACTCGAACTTATGATAATCGCTTATCTCGTAAGATTTGCAACACTAGCCTCGTGTGTTCAAAGATGTTCGGGCCATCTTTCAATAGACCAAAATGTCATCGATAAATACAACTACGAACCGATCCAAGTATGGCCTGAAAATTCTATTCATTAAATCCATAAACACCGCAGGGCATTAGTGAGCCCAAACGGCATCACCAAGAATTCGTAGTGACCGCACTCGCTCTAAAAGCGGTTTTGGTATGTCCGATTCTCGGACCCTCAACCGATAGTACCCGACCTCAAATCTATCTTTGAAAACACCGAGGCTCCTTTAATTGATCAAACAAATCGTCAATTCGTGGCAATGGATATTTATTCTTTATCGTCACTTTATTGAGTTGACGATAGTCGATGCACAACCTCATGGTTCCGCCTCTTCTTCACAAACAATACAAAAGGCCCATGGAGAAAAACTCGAGCGAAACCTCTATCCGCCAATTCTTGCAATTGAACCTTCAATTTTTAATTCAAATGCCATACCCGGGGCTATTGA
>NW_026441194.1:0-26445 GCF_025698485.1 Gossypium arboreum | reverse complement strand
CCAACAAAACATGTTTCATGACATGTTTGACCCATATTTCTTTGTCATGGCCGGCCATTACTTGTAGAAAGGGGAATTTGACATGCAAGTCCATTATTTTGCATGCATGCTTTAATTAGTCATCACCTATTTCCCTATCGTATTTCAAAGTTCACTACTAAGTCCTTTCTTAAAATTTAGCACCTAATTAATAAAAATCGAGACACAAATATTTACATACCAATTCCACATACAATAAGTACGAATATAACACTTAATTATTCTTGTGACTTGGTTCGGGTCCCAAACCACTCTGACTAGGGTCACATTCGGTGTCACAAACTCATTCACACCACAATCATACAATTGCAATCATCACATAGATTTAAAGCTTACCACGCCAACCCCGAGCAAGAACGTATTGCCTATTCGCCATGAGCTCAAGGTACTTACCCGATCCTGTCCATACTCAACTCGATGGAGACACACCCTCCATATAATTGTTCGATCAGAGATATATATATATATGAGTACGCACACGGCTTAATACTCGATTTCGACACTTAGTGCCATGCGATTAGCCCGCACACAAGTCATACCCTTCAGCTCGCACACTTAGTGCCATATATTTCAAAGATGCACACTCACCATATTTTTCCAGATGCACACTTAGTGCCATATATTTCCAGCATGCACACTTAGTGCCATATATTTCCAACATGCACACTTAGTGCCAATCTCACACCAGACACTCAGATTGTTCAAGACACTTAGTGCCGAAAGCAACTTTCTACACATTTCACTATTTCTTTTACATTCAACAAATGTCATCATTCCATACACATACATTTTCATTTGTAAATATATATATCATCCCATTAAACACAATTGCATAAATTTTAAATCATTTAAGCAATATCAAATACGTGCTTAATGACTTACCTTGTTTGGGGTAGAACGGTTCCAAATCGGCTACTGCTTGCTTTCTCCTTTCCTTTGTCCAATTTAGTTCCCTTTGCTCTTGAGCTAAATCAAACAATTTACCTCTCCATCAAACACAAACATACGGCATTCACATGCATTATTATGATTATTGCGAATACTTAACACAACTAAGCTGAAAATTTACTCAATCTCATCTTAATTTATTGCTACTTATTTATCAAAATTTCCAATACAAGGTATTTAACACCTATGCCCATTTATATTCTATATGGTAATGCTTCATTCATTACCCAATTAACCATTCAACAATTTTCAACCTCATTACCACCCTTTTTATGTCTAATTGTTTAAATACCCTCAAGCTCATTCACAAGTACTATTATACATCTCATTAAGCATTAATCATTTTGCAACATAAATTCTATAGCATGGCCAATACTCATGCACACACACACATAACAACAAGAACTCAATGGCACAAAATTTCCTTTTGTTAAACATTCGAACTCACTCATCTCCATGCTTTCATCACAACAACATCAAAACACTCACCAAGGGAGACAACATTCATGGCTGAAATTTAACTCACCTAACAACCTAGTTTCGATTCAAGATTCAAGGAAAATTTTGAACCAATCCTCCAAATCATGCATGCATTTTCAAGAGTGGCATAAAACATACCTTCTTGTATCAAAACACCTTAGTCTAGTAAGCTCCCATGGCTGATTTTCTCAAGCTTTTCCCCTTTCTTCTTAGTATATTCGCCAAGCAAGAAAAGATGAGAGGATGGACACTTTTTTTCTCTTTGTTTTCATCATATCCCTTTTTTTTCAATTTCATTTCTTTATTCTTTCAAGCATAATCCATTAACTAAACATGTTTGAAACATGTTTTCCTTGCCCATCACTCTTGACATGGCGGCCACTAACCTTAGGAATGGGCTATTTGACATGCAAGTCCATTTATTTTACTTCATCCTTTATTAATCTCTTAAAATTAGCCACATATATTTAAATCCTTTCACATGAGTCCTTTTTCCTTCAATTCACAATCAAATTAACTAAATCAAAGAATTCAAAATTCACACATGCATTTTCACATATTCTAGACAATAAATATTACGCTCAACATGTCGGTGACTCGATTTAGCGTCCCAAACCACTTCCCGACTATGGTCAATTTTGGGATGTCACAACTCTCCCCACTTAAAAATTTTCGCCCAAAAAATCTTACCTAGAATAGGCTCGTATCGCTCTTTCATAGAGTCCTCAAGTTCCCAAGTGGCTTCTTCCATTCCGGTTTATGCCACAACACCTTCACTAACGGATTTTCCTATTGCGCAACTCTTTACTTCACGCCTCATAATGCGAACCTTCCTCTTCATACCTCAAATTAGGTGAATCTCAATCTCGATGGAGCGATTACGCATGGGATCGACCTATATCGTCAAGCATCGAGACATGAAAACGCCGTGAATCTTTTCAAGCTCGGGCAAAATTAATCGATATGCATCGCCCAACTCGTTTTGGATACTTCATATGGCTCGATGAACTTGACTCAATTTGCCTTACGACCAAATCTAAGCACCTTCTTCCAAGGTGAAACTTTGAGAAAGACCTTGTCTCCAACCCGATATTCAATATCTTTTCTTTTCAAATCCGGATACGACTTTTGGCGATCCGGCAGCTTTCAAACTTTCCAAATTACTCGAACTTTTGCTCAGATCCTTAACCAAATCAACCTCAAGAATTTACCTTCACTAAGTTCACGTAATAATGGGAATTACATTTACGATCGGATAAAGCCTCGAAGGCCATCTTAATACTTGATTGAAAGCTATTGTTGTGTTTAATTCAATCAAAGGCAAATACCGCTCCCATGAACCACTAAACTCAAGGATGCAACATCTCAACATATCCTCGAGTATTTGAATTATCCGCTCGGATTGACCATCGGTTGGGTGAAAGGCGGGAAATGCAACTTGGTACCCAAAGCTTCTTGCAACTTCTTCCAAAATCGCGAGGTAAATCTCGGATCTCATCCCACACGATGGAAATAGGCACCCCGTAGTCTCAAACTGAGAAACGATAATCGCTAGTTTGTCCATTGAAAATCCGTGACGACGGGACAAAGTGAGCCGACTTAGTCAATCTATCTACAACGACCCAAATCGATCCTTCTTACTTGTCGACAATGGCGTCCGGAAAAAGTCCATTGTGACTGATCCCATTTCCACTGTATCGTGATCTCAAGTAATCTCAAGGCACTTGATGTTCCGCTTTCACTTGTTGACATATTAAACATCTCAAACAAAATCGAGATGTCTCGCTTCATACCATGCCACCAAACCGACGCTTCAAATCGTTGTACATCTTCAGATTCTGTGGTGGATTGCCATTCGCTACAATGGGCTTCGCTCGTAATTATCAAAATAAGTTCAATTTTTGGAACACACGACTTCAACCTCAAACAATCGCCATCATCAATTTGAAACTCCGATTCCTTGTTCAAACACTCACTCGCTTTTGCAAGCAACCTCATCAACTTTCGAAGCTTCGAATTTGATGAGCCAACAATGGTTTGGCCTTTAATTCACTACTAACACATTGTCGGGTAGGATAGAAGTGTACATTCATCGCAGAAGCAAATAGTGATTTCCGCTTAAGGCATCCGCAACCACATTAGCCTTTCCCGGTGATAATCAATGACGAGCTCATAATCTTTTAACAACTCGAGCCATCGCTTTGTCGCAGATTTAAGTCTCTTTGGTCATCAAATATTTGAGACTTTTGTGATCCAAACATGGCACTTCTCACCAAATAAGTAATGTCGCCATATCTTTAAGGCGAATGATGGCAGCCAATTCGAGATCATGGGTCGGATAATTTTTCTCATGTGGCTTTAATTGTCTCGACGATAGCCCACAACTCGCTTCTTGCATCAATACGCAACCCAACCCAAGTAGGGATGCGCCACTATAAATGACAAACTCTTTGCCCGATTCGGGTTGCACTAGGATTGGGGTTCAAAATAAGTTTTCGTTGATCAAACTCTTCTCGACATTTTCGCCATTTGAACCTTGATTCGCAAATGTGACTTCGCATCTCGCGAAGTTAAATTCACGAAACTCACGAACTAGCCTCATTCACACTAGGTCTCTTTTCACAAAACAGCTCCCAATTGAGAGCTAAGCAATTTGACGAATACGTGACATGAAGTCTCTATAGTTGCTATCCTTCAAAGGTGAAGCCTTTCTCAAGATACATCTTGATTTTTGTATGTACTTTCAGATCTCACTTTAGCTTCAACACTATGGAACTTGCTTTGTGTTTCTTCGATTTGAGCAGAGGCGCGAGTTCTCTTATGAGGCATAATTGACCTTTTGCAAAAATATAAGAACTCAAAGAAAATTAATGCAAGAAAAGATGGAAAATTAAAAGGAGGAGGGTTGAAGAATTTTGGCTTAAGGCTTGGTGTGCAAAGAGGGTGCCACAAGGCTAGAGAACGCAAAAGACGCAAGGGTGGCAAGAAGAAGCGATGACACTGGCCGAAAGGTGCCTCAAGCTTAAAGTGGAGCCGACGGCTTGGGTAGTGGGGAGGAAAAGGAGAGCAAAATGCGACTGGCGATTTGACCTAGCAAATAGCACACGAGTGGGAGCTGGGTGTTATTAATGCAATAGGATGTCAGCTGGTGTTTGCCGACTAGGCTAATGAGCTAGAGGTGTTGCACAAGGTGTTTTGGTTTTGGTTGATGCATGGATGGGAGTATAAGGTGATATTTATAGCATAAGTAATAGGACTTAAAATAGAACTCTTAGTCTAATTTAATAATTAAAGATAAGAGTTTAATTCTAATCCTACTCAAATTTAATAAAGAATTAATAATTAAATATAAGCATATAGAATTATCATTTGCTATTAATTATTAAGATATAAAATAAAAATTGAAATTAAATTAATCCTAATTCTATAAACATAAAATAAAAATTGAAATTAAATTAATCCTAATTTAATTTAAGTTGATAAAATTAATATATAAATTATAATGAATATAATTATATATTAAAGTTTATCAAATTATTAATAATGTTAAAATAAAAATAAAAAATCTTCTAGATGCCTTTAAATAAAATATTTAAAGAAAGGCACCTAATTTTCATTATTTACAAAAGAGCAATCAAACTTTAAAATAAATCAATTTAAGTCCCTAGACTCAATGAAAATTAAAAATTGAGTTGCAAATTAAAAATTGGATCAAATTGACCTTTTATTTAAAAACAAAAATTTATTTTGTTGATTAGGAAAATTTCTTGAAAATTATGTTAAAATAAATTCTGTGAAAGATTGAAGGGTCACAAATGGTCCGCTTAAGTTTCAACCTTCTAGATGTAATTTATTTAAACATACTAAACCCGAAAAATAGACCCTAAATTATTTATTAAACAAAACACAAAAAATATTAAATATCTCGATAAAATGAACGAGACGTTATCCTCTCAATTTTATTCCCCAATAGTGTTTCAAACGCTGAGCATTAACTTGAAAATTACCTCTCTTACCTTGGAGTTCAACAACTCCGTATGGATAGACTCGTGAATTGTAAATGGACCGACCAACGTGATTTTAGCTTACCTAGAAAGAACTTCAATCTCGAGTTGAACAACCATACTTCTGACTGCTTCAAATTCTCGAACTCGGATGTGTTTGTCATGCCATTTCTTGAGTCTCTT
This sequence comes from Gossypium arboreum, assembly GCF_025698485.1. NCBI lineage: Eukaryota > Viridiplantae > Streptophyta > Magnoliopsida > Malvales > Malvaceae > Gossypium > Gossypium arboreum. The sequence goes on along the minus strand of NW_026441194.1, from coordinate 20,791 downwards.
TGAGTAATTTGGCATTTTCATGTGAGAACATTCGAAATTCTTCTAACTCGTTGAGTTGGAACATCCTCTTTTCAGCTTAGGATATAAGTTGAGTCGTCAAGAGCGCAGAAGCTTTGTGCTCTAACTCCAAAGGTAGATGACATGCTTTACCGAAACCAGCCTATAGGGTGACATCCCTAAAGGTGTCTTTCACGTCTCCGTAGGCCCATAAAGCGCCATCTAGTCTGGACCTGCCTGCTTCGGGCAAACTACTTTCTCCAATATGCCCTTGATTTTTTATTTTCCAGTTCAGCTTGTCCATTCGCTATAGATGGTAAGTTGCAACCTTGTGTTTCACCCCGCTTGCCTAGTAACCATTTTAACCGCTTGTTCACAAAGTGGGACCCTTCATCACTAATGATGGCTCTCGGGTTCCAAACCTCCCGAACACGTGTTTTCAAAACTTCATCACAACCCTAGCATTGTTTGTCGGATGCCTCTACCTCGACCCACTTGGATGATAATCTCGCTACTAGTATATACTTGTGACCAAAAGATGAAAGGAAGGGCCCAAGAAAACCAATACCCCAAACATCAAATAATTCACCTTAATGATGTTTTTTCGAGGCATCTCATTTTTGTTGGTGACATTTCTAACTCTTGACATGTCACAACTCTTTACGTATGCATATGCATCCTTGAATAGTGTTGCCAAAAGAATTCGCTTGCAATACTTTGGCTGCAGTGACGAGTTCCTCCAAATGACCCCACTTGGGGTTGAGGACAATGGTATAGAATCTTCTATTTCTTCTTCTTCCATGCATCTCCTAATCATCCATCTGCACACTTTTTAAATAGACATGGTTCCTCCTAGAAATAGTACTTCACATCGTTAAGAAACTTTCTCCTTTGTTGATGTAACACCTCGAACCCGAGACCGTCTCGAGTCGAACACGAGGTGTTGCATTTCAAACCACTTATTGAGAATTTCCCAGACAAGCTGCCAATCTGTGTACTAGTCGCTTCAAAAATCATATCTTCAGTTTTACAACTCGAAAATCAGTTTCGTAATTTTTCCCTGAAACTAGACTCATATGTCCATCTACAGATTTTTTTCTAGAATTTTTGGTCGAGCCAATTAGTACAGTTTATTAGTTAAATTCTCCCCTGTTGCAGGGATCGACTACACTGATCTTTGTGCCTTACGAATTGGATATCTCCCTGTACAGGGCTTCAATACTGATGCCGTTTGTTTCTATAGAAACTAGACTCAGAGAGGAATCTACACATATATGGCATGACTCCTAATTATCTCTGGTTAATTTACAATGATTTTCCAAAGTCGGAACAGGGATCCAGAAACCGTTCTGGCCCTGTTTCACGAGAACTTTAATATCTCTTAAAATACAGCTCATATGGTCGTTTTGTTTCATCCATATGAAAATATACCCATCAAGCTTCGAGTATGTAATTTTTAGCTATTAATTCCACTTCTACTATTTTTAGTGATTTTTCGATCTCATATCACTGCTGCTGTCCGCAACAGTTACTGCAGTAGACTATGCCAATTTCATGAATCCTTCCTTGGCCTTACTACTCATCCATCATATGTGACACAAATTATGGCCACCTTATCAAAATTAAGGTTTCTAAGACTGTGGCTATAGATTCTAGCATCCCACTAAACGACCACATAGGCCATTTTCACATGGCTTAAAGTTTACAACCCAAAATTTAACAAAACAAAATAGCTCATACATGCCAAATGTTCTCCTAAGTCGACTAAGAAGACAATACCAAAAATTGCTCACCGGTGATGACTTCGTGATTCACGAACACCCAAAGGAGACGAGCCCAAGGAACCTAAAATGGGTGACAAGAAAACACCGAGTGAGTTTATAACTAGTAAGTCAAAAGCATTCCACAACCATCCATTAATACAATTATCATAAAATGAAATAATGAAACAAGGCCAAATGTTCCAGCCATAACCGAACTATACCATAGTTCCTTAGATCTTCGGATCAATCTCATACCAAGTCATACATTTACATTTCATATACTGTTCAATAGGATATTTGAAGCAATTTCCATACATCATTTCATTTCCGCAACAATCATGCAATCAAATGAACTTTCATCTATTCCACGATACCTTATTTACGGAATGCAATTGAAATCATCACATAGATTTAAATCTTACCAACTCCACCCCGAGCATGAACATAGCATCTATTAGCCATGAACTCAAGGTACTTACTTTCCGCTGTCCATACTCATCTCGATAAAGTCACGCCCATATAAATGTTCAATCGGAGATATGTAGAGTTCGCACACATAGTGCTTAATACTCAATCACACACTTAGTGCCATATGATTCAAGCCCGCACATAGTGCCATATAGTCCAAACTCAAGACACTTAGTGCCGTACATTACAAGCTCGCACACTCAAGTGCCAATCTCGCCACCGCATACATCTATTTCTACAACACTTAGTGAGCAAACTTCCTACACATTTCACTATCTTTACGCTCAACATTATCATCTTTTCACACATACATTTGTATATATTTCATCTCATTAAACACAATTGCATAGATATTACAATCATTTAAGCAATATCAAATATATGCTTAATGACTTACCTTGTGTTGGGTAAAATAGTCCAAGTCGGCTACTCGATGACCTTCTTTCCCTTGCTTGATTCTCCTTCTTTAACTCCTTGAGCTTAATCAATAAATCAACTAGTTTAACCATCTCGCTAAACATTCATAATTCAATTACACATGCATATGTATGTTTGTATATTCGCAACCATCCTCACTTATTACCCATTTAGTCAACAATCTAAGCCAAGATAAGGCTTCAATATGGTTGCCTCTAACCTAATACATGCTCACCAATTTCCCTTCATGTGGCGAATATGCATGTCCATGTTGAGGCCATTTATGCACTTATTACCACACAAAACAGCATACATTTTACTAACTAATACCTTTCCATATTGTAACTCAATACACATCTATCATTTCCTTCATAACCAAAACATCATCATAAGTAAGTATATACCTTAAGATAGTATATACGCTATACCAATACATCATGCTCAAACATATATACATATATGTATGCTAGAGCCGAATCTCGTTGATTGTAACTAAACATGAACATGATTTCAAACACAAATCTTACTCTCCATGCAAAGAGCATAAATCACACTTGGGGATGCACCAACAACTTACCTTGGTGCAAAATGTGGAAATTTTGCAATTTAGTCTAAAACTTTTTCTTCCCTGCTCGAGATCAATTCGCTTTTCCTGATCTATAATAACACATTTAGCTCATTTAATACTCATACTATTTATTTCAATCCAAAATCACATCATGGAAAAATTACATTTTGCCCCTAACTTTTACAAAATTACAACTTTGCCCCTGTGCTCGGAATTTAATTTCAGCCCTTATTCTTATGTTTTATGATATGCTGAACATTTTCTTCTACAACAACATCAAATTCTCACTCTATCATATAGTTATGAACAATAGGTATTTTACCGATGCGTTTTACTCGCTTTCACTTAAAACCGAGTAGCACAAGTTATTTAACATAATTTAAAACCTCATATTCTATCATAAAACATCAAAATACACAAATTTCACCTATGGGTATTTTTCCCAATATGAACCTTAGGTTAAATTATTACTAGCATAAGCTTAATCGAGTCCTGGATTCCAAAACGTAGAATAAAAAAAGTGGCTTGAAATCACTTACTATGGAGCTTGAAAATTGAAGAAACCTAGCTATGGAGAGAGGGAGAATTCGCAGCAACTAAGGAGGATGATGATCAATTTTGTGTTATTTTTCCCATTTTATTTCATTTAATATCCAAATGACCAAAATGCCCTCCTTACTAAACTTTCAAAATTCCTTCCATGTCCTAATTTTGTCCATGAACTTAAAATTGGTCAAATTGCTATTTAAGACCTCCTAATTAATATTCTAAAACAATTTCATACTAAAACTTCCGGATGCAAATTTTGCAACTTATCGACTTAGTCCCTACTTTCAATTTAAGCACTTTAGGCATAGAATTTCATCACGAAATTTTCACACAATCATGCAATCATATCATAAACCCCAAAATAATTATAAAACAATTATTTCTATCTCGGATTTGTGGTCACAAAACCACTATTCGATTAGGCCCTAATTCGGGTTGTCACATATCATGGACTCTTGGGCGGAGTATTTAAATTCGGGAATGGTTGGACAAAGTAAGTTGGTTCATATACAGCGACCCACTCATTCATCATGGTGAAGAAGGCTTGTTTCGCTTCTTCATTTTGATTATTCATGATGATCGAGGCTCAACAGGCGGTGTCCTTTGCGGAGCAGCCGCTACACTTTCAACGCCATCCGCCAAGGGTCTCTATCCCGGCTCCATTGCTAATCAAAACAAAAATTTCAACCGTCAAGTCATCACATTATTAAGCACTAACAATTTGGCATGTATAGCTAGACTCACACGCCTATGGTAGTCCTAGAACCGACTAAACCATAGCTCTGATACCAATAAATGTAACACTCCAAACCCGTGACTGCCATCGGATTTGAACACGGTGTTACCGGGCTTACTTCCCTTTATTTCTCTTTGTAATATCTCGATTGCTGTTCCGTAGTTAGCTAACTGCACATCGCTTTAAAAATCATATCTCGAGTTTCAAAACTGAAACTGATTCCATAAATTTTCCCTGAATTTAGACTCATATATCTATCCATGGATTTATTTCTAGAAGTTTTGGTCGGCCCAATTCGTACAGTTTATTAGTTAAAGTCACCCATGTTACAGGAGTCGACTACACTGACCTTCGTGCATTAAAACTTGAATATCTCTCTGTACAGAGCTTTAATACTGGTGCTGTTTGTTTCTAATGAAACTAGACTCAAAATAGAATCTGAACATATAAGGCATGAATTCTAATTTTTCTGGATAATTTATAGTAAATTTTCAAACTCACAACAGGGGACCCAGAAACCGTTCTGGCCCTGTCTCACGAGAACTTTAATATGTCAGTATACTACTCATATGGTCGTTTCTGTTTCATCCATATTAAAATAGATTCATCAAGGTTCAATTTCATAATTTATTCACTATTTAATTCTACTTCTACTATTTTTAGTGATTTTTTCAATCTCATCTCACTGCTATCCACAACAGCCATCTAGTAGACTATGCCAATTTCATGAATCTTTCCTTGGCCTTACTAATCATCCATCATACATGACACAAATTATGGCCACCTTATCAAAATAAAGTTTCTAAGACTTGGCTATAGGTTCTAGCATCCCACTCGACACCACACATAGGCCATTTTCACATGGCTTAAAGTTTACAACCCACAATTCAACAAAACATAATAGCCTATACATGCCAAATGTTCTCCTAGTTCAACTACGAAGACAATACCAAAAGGTTTCCAGCGGTGTGATGACTTCAACGACGGTTCCGAGCACGCAACAACACGAGTCCAAGAGACCTAAAATGGGTGACACGAAACACCGGTGAGTTTATAACTCAAGAAGTCATAAGCATTCATCAACCATCCATTAGTAAAATTTTCACAACATGAAACAAAGAACGAGGCTAGGTACTTCATCCATATTGAACTATACCATAATTCCTCACCTTTCTTGTCTCAATTCCCAAGTCATACATCCACATTTCATATTCTATACAATAAGATAATTGAGGCATTTTACACACCAACTCATTCACACCACAATCATACAATTGCAATCATCACATAGATTTAAAGCTACCACGCCAACCCCGAGCAAGAACGTATTGCCTATTCACATGAGCTCAAGGTACTTACCCGATCCGCTGTCCATACTCAACCTCGATGGAGACACACCTCCATATAATTTTTCGATCAGAGATATATATATATATATATAGAGGCACATTACGGCTTAATACTCGATTTCATAACTTAGTGCCATGCGATTTAAGCCCGCACACATGCTGCCATACCCTTCGAGCTCGCACACTTAGTGCCATATATTTCCAGCATGCACACTCAAGGCCATATTTTTCCAGCATGCACACTTAGTGCCATATATTTCCAGCATGCACACTTAGTGCCATATATTTCCAGCATGCACACTTAGTGCCAATCTCACACGTTACACTCAGATGTTCAAGACACTTAGTGCCGAAAGCAACTTTCTACACATTTCACTATTTCTTTTACATTCAACAAATGTCATCATTCCATACACATACATTTTCATTTGTAAATATATATATCATCCCATTAAACACAATTGCATAAATTTTACAATCATTTAAGCAATATCAAATACGGCTAATGACTTACCTTGTTTGGGGTAGAACGGTTCCAAATCGCTACTGCTTGCTTTCTCCTTTCCTTTGTCCAATTTAGTTCCTTTGCTCTTGAGCTAAATCAAACAATTTACTCTCCATCAAACACAAACATACGGCATTCACATGCATTATTATGATTATTGCTTAATACTTAACACAACTAAGTTGAAAATTTACTCAATCTCATCTTAATTTATTGCTACTTATTTATCAAAATTTCCAATACAAGGTATTTAACACCTATGCCCATTTATACCCTATATGGTCAATGCTTCATTCATTACCCAATTAACCATTCTACAATTTTCAACCTCATTACCACCCTTTTATGTCTAATTGTTTAAACCCTCAAGCTCATTCACAAGTACTATTATACATCTCATTAAGCATTAATCATTTTGCAACATAAATTCTATAGCATGGTTCAATACTCATGCACACACACATAACAACAAGAACTCAATGGCACAAAATTTCCTTTTTGTTAAACATTCGAACTCACTCATCTCCATGCTTTCATCACAACAACATCAAAACACTCACCAAGGGACAACATTCATGCATTTAAATTTTCACCTAACAACCTAGTTTCGATTCAAGATTCAAGGAAATTTTGAACCAATCCTCCAAATCATGCATGCATTTTCAAGAGTGGCATAAAACATACCTTCTTGTATCAAAACACCTTAGTCTAGTAAGCTCCCATGGCTGATTTTCTCAAGCTTTTCCCCCTTTCTTCTTAGTATATTCGCCAAGCAAGAAAAGATGAGAGGATGGACACTTTTTTCTTTGTTTTCATCATATCCTTTTTTTCAATTTCATTTCTTTATTCTTTCAAGCATAATCCATTAACTAAACATGTTTGAAACATGTTTTCCTTGCCCATCACTCTTGACATGGCCGCCACTAACCTTAGGAATGGGCTATTTGACATGCAAGTCCATTTATTTTACTTCATCCTTTTATTAATCTCTTAAAATTAGCCACATATTTAAATCCTTTCACATGAGTCCTTTTTCCTTCAATTCACAATCAAATTAACTAAATCAAAGAATTCAAAATTCACACATGCATTTTCACATATTCTAGACAATAAATATTACGTCTCAACATGTTTCATGACTTTGCTACGGCCCGAAACCACTTCCCGACTATGGTCAATTTTGGGATGTCACACTTTTGAAATGTGATAGGCTAATCTATAAGGATCTAATAGTGCATGTAATCAAAAGGAGGACTTGTATGTCAAATTTCCCCTAATTAGTAGTAAGCCATGCTATGAGTGGAAACATGTCACAAACATGTTATGTTAGTGAGGTATGTAAGGAAAAATAAAATAATGAGCATGGTAATTGAATAATGAAAGGGAGGAGTGATGAAAAAAATGGTCTCATCCATTCCCCATTTTGCCGTGAGTTGAAGAAAAAGAAAAAAATTTGTTCATCCTTTTCATTTCTTTGGGACTAAAATTCTAAGGAAGAAGGAAGGAGTTCTTGCTTCATGTTTGGTTTGGAAGAGGATTAGAGGAGGTTTGGCCATACTTGTATCTAGATTAAGGTATGTTTGAGGTTGTGCCATGAGATTCATGCATGTTTTTAGTTGCTAGCTTGAGTTCTAATTAGCCCATGGTTCAAAACTTTGCTATGTCATGGGGATGATATTCTGCCAAGGTGGATTTTGTGTTAATGCCATTGCATGCTAAATATGAAGCTTGTTAATGATACATGTGATGGTGGATTGGTGACTCTTGGATTTTCTTTTAGCATTTTTGAGTGAGACATTAAGTTCTTTGTTTAACCATGACCAAAATTGAAATGGTATGGTGTTGTGATGTATTCGCCATGGTATATCCATAAGCATGATTTATGCTTATTGCATGATAGGTAAGATTTGTGTTTGGATATATGTTTATATTTGGTTATAATCAACTTGTGATTCAGCTTCTTATATATATATATATGTTTGCACATGATGTATTGGTATGACATATATACTATCTCAAGGTATATATTTACATATGATGATGTTTCTATGAAGAAAATGATTGATGCGTATTGAGTTACAATATGTAATGTTAGTTAGTAAAATGTATGCCATTTATGTGTGGTATTATGTATAATTGGCCTCAACATGGACATGCATATTCGCCACATGAGGCGGATTGGTGTGCATGCATCGGTTAGAGGCAAGCATATTGATGCCTATTCTTGGCTTAGATAATCGGCTAAAAGAGAGTGTGGACTATTGTGTTGAGTTAGATTCATGATTTTTTACATATGTGACTTTAATGTCTAATGAATATATATGGGCTAAGTACCTTGAGTTCTTTTTGATACTCAAATGATTAAATCAATTTAATTGTCAATTTAAGCTCAAGAGCAAAAGGAACTAAATCCGATAAAGGGAAGGAAAAAGTATTAATAGCCATCGAAATCGCTCGACAACATCCGAGGTAAGTTTTGAGTAATGGAATTTGGATTATGATTTGATTAGATCATGTTTTAAGCAAAATCAAAATCATGTTCTTTGTGTGTGGCTATTGAGCCGAAATTGCAAGTGTGATAAGTGTCTTGTGTTTGAGTTTTGCTAATGAAAATGAAATAATGAATGTGTCATGATTTATTGATAATTGTGCTTGGTTATTCAATGATGTCCGGCTAAGTCCCGAAGGCTTTGTGCTAAGTGACTATATCCGACTAAGATCCAAGGCATTCGTATGAAGTTACTAATTCGGGATAAGCTCAAGGCATTTGTGCGAAGTTACTAAATCCGGGTTGAGTCTCAAGGCATTTGTGAGCATTATAACCGGCTATGTCCAAGGCGCTGAACGAGTAGCTATATCCGTTAAACTCAAGGTACGTGACTGAATGAATGAACTTGCTGTAAAATTTCAGTTAATACGCTTAGAAATCCCAACAATGAGGTATGTTTCAGATGTGCTTTGAATTAGTTGAGCTCATAAATAAGTATTCGCCGCTTGATAAATGAGCTACCGCCTTTGGCTAAGTTGATCTTTGTGTATGAATATAAGGGTTGGTAATGTGAAGTAAGTATGATATTGAGAATTTGTGCATATGAAATTATCTGTTTAGCCACATGAATGCTATACTTTGGTTGTGTTTAAATTCATGGCTCAAACTTACTAAGCATTAAATGCTTACCCGTCTTTGATTTTCTGCTTTATAGATTTTGGTTCTTCAGCTATCGGACTCGGATTTTTGGAAGTCAAGTCTCCTACACTATCAAAGCCCCTTTGGTACAATTTGGTTGAACTTTGAAATGGCATGTATAGGACTACCTTTTTGTTGTTGGTCATGTACCCATGGATTTTGTGTAATTTGGATAGCCATGTAAAATGGCTTATATACGCTTTAGCATAGTACTATAATCGCTTTGTATGTTGATCATTAAGAGGTATGGAAATGTTTGGAAACGATTAGCCATTGAATGGTTAATCATGATCATACTTTGTGCTATGTATGCAAAAAGGGCTAATTGAATCATGGAAATTATGAAATAGGTAAAGTCTACCTCAAAGGCAGATGCTGACAGCAGCAGTGATGTGGATGTGAAAAATCACTAAAAATAGTAAAATGGAATTAAATAGTGAATAAATTATGTAAATGAACCTTGATGAATCTAATTTAATATGGAAGAAACGAAACGGTCATATGAGTTGTATGTTAAGAGATATTTAGGTTTCGTGAAACAGGGCCAGAACGGTTTCTGGATTCCTGTTCCGACTTTGGAAATTCATTATAAATTAACCAGAGATAATTAGGAGTCATTCCATATATGTATAGATTCCTCTTTGAGTCTAGTTTCTATAGAAACAAATAGCATTAGTATTGAAGCCCTGTACAGGGATATATCCAAGTCATAATGCATGAAGGTCAGTGTAGTCAAACCCTGAAACAGGGGAGAGTTTAACTAATAAACTGTACTAATTGGCTCAACGAAAAATTCTAGAAAAAAATTCTGTAGATGGAGGTATGAGTCTAGTTTCAGGGAAAAATTACAAAACTGATTTTCGAGTTTTGAAACTTAAGATATAATTTTAAGGCGACAGTGACACAGTAACCAGCTTGTCTGGAAATTTTAAATGGATGTGAAAATAATTAAATTAAGTCTCAGATGCATTTTGTGTTCGACTCGAACGGACTCGGGTACAGGGTGTTACAATTAAGTTAATAAACAATAATATAATAAAACAAAAATTAAAATGTGGAACGGTGGAAATGTGCAAGTGTACACAATCGTAATAAGTAATAAAGTGACAAGTAAATGTCAAGTTATCGTATCTAAAGGACCTAAAAGCAATATTTATGAAATTAATTAAAACACTTTTGGTAAAAATAATTTTGGTTTGAAAAGAGTGATTTATAAACTAAGATTTTAAAACTAAGAAAACAATTTAAATAAAATAAAAGAGTTCTAGTGCATTTCAATTAAGATTTAATCAAGATGATATAATTGTGTTGGATTAATTATACCTTTTAACCTAGAAATATTAAATTCGTGCTTATGTGTTATGAATAAATTCACGACAACCCAGTAATTTGCTAACTTATGAACATATTTACTAATTAAAAGAATTCCATTTATCTCTTGAACATATCCCTATGCCAATTCAACCGACTAAATGATTTAATAAAGTAAACATGTTATCCCACATACATACTTATTGAATTAAATTATCTCTCACATATTACTATGTCGATTCAACCGATTAATTCAACTTAATAAACATGTAAAAGATTATGTGAAGTAACATAGTAGCCATACCTTGAAACAATTTAATCACAACAATTTTGCAAGTTATGCAAGGCATATGTATTGGCAAATACAATGCCGATTTAATTTTCACCACCTTAGAAGAATTAAACATGCACCGATTAAGCATCGAGTCCATTAATTGCAATTTCAATCCGCTTAAACAATTAATTCTTTAGTTATCTAAACAATTATAATGCCGATAAACTAAGCATGATTTTACTTAATCAAGCATTTCACTGAGGCCTATAACAAAGATAAACACTAATTTAATAATTTAGTAGGCAAAATATAATCAACCCAACACTAATTAAATTCAAGCTAAATTGATTAAAATAACCATTTCAACAACAATATTTTTCATAGATATGTTCATCATAAAACAATGAAATTAAAAAGAAAGGGAAAGTAAAGCAAACCTGTTTCTCTCGCAGCCTTGACTCCTGCCCGTTTTAGTCTCCGTTGTCTTCACCGAGCAAGGCTTCTATGAACCTTGATTTCTACCCAAGATGGTGAAGAACACCTCTTTATCAAGAGAGGAATCGGCACAAGAGGAAGGAAAATGGGATGGAAAAATGGAGAGGAAACTTTGAGAGAAGTGAAGAGAGGATGAGAGAATGTTGTGGAATGAGGGATGTTGAGGGATGCTTTTAAATGGGAAGCATAGGGTGGCTTTTGTAGCTGAAGAGGGATGCTAAAATATAAAATTCAGCAGCCAAGAGAGCCCTCCCATGAACAGCACACACATGGCAAGGTTGAAGCTTTCAACCTTGCAAAAAATAGGCTGGGCAAATCTACAAATCCTAAAATAAAGGTGGGGTTTGAACATAATTTGGAGGTTTTTCAAGGGCCTTTTGCAAGCATATTTTATCAGCTAATTTTCTGATTTGGATCAGCCAATGGACAGTTCTGGTCAGCCCAATTAGTGGCTGGTCTGGCTCACTCCATTCGGTTCAACCAAAGGGTTCACTAGGCCCTTTCTTCATAATTAATTAAAATTAATTCAATTAACCTAAATTAAATTGGAAATAAATTAAAATTAATTTAATTATGAATACATTGGACCTTTTGGGCTGGAAATTAATTGGCCTCGATACTTCAAATTACTCTCGGTTTTGTTTTTCTTGTAGTGTTCACCGGCCCTTTTCTCCATTGTGTAATTCGCCAAAATAACCAAATTTAATCAAAATTAACTATAAAATTAATTAAAATTCATAATGTTCATATTTTTAACATAATTTAATTATTTTATAATATTTAATTATTTTTGACAAGAATTTAACCGAATACCTGGTTTTAAGTTAAAAGGGTATGGAAAAGTATATAAATTTTTGTGTTTCACATTTCAAACATAATTCATTGCTCGTCCAGTAATGCACAAATTTTGAAAAGAATTTCTAAACACTTTGAAAACCTTCTTCGAACAACAGCTTTTCGAAATTATGAATTTGATATACTTATGCTCAAAGAATAAGAAATTTGATCATTTTGCTACTCAAGTGTTCATATTATTCAAATTAATCTCAACAATTATTACAATAGCAAAATTAGACTAAATATTTCTTAATAAAGACATGCTGGTTCCTACCAATTCAATTTTTAATCCTTCATTCAAGATCAAGTCGCAATCATTAAGCTTAACCTATGTCTTCATATGTTGAACAAAGCAATTTCTCTCCACTAATGTAGGTAACTTTGGAACTTTGAATCAATAGGTCTTTAACAAGGTTGTAACGTGGTCGGGCTTAGGGTAGGTAAAAGATAGATAAATTTTGGCTAAAACCTAAACTCAAGTAAATCGAACCTTCAAAAAATTTTTTTACCTTCAATCACCAACTTTCACATGCTCTTTTCAAATATATATGTTTTTTTGAGCATTTGATATTTCTTTTCAACTCCCCCAAACTTAATTTCAAACGATATTGTTGAATAGTACTGAGTTTAGTGTTTGGGGCAATTTAAAGATAATTAAGAGAAACGTGACGGGCTAAATTTGTATAGGTTCCAAAAATTAGGCCATATAGTCTCAAAGTTGGGTTTCAAAGGATAAAATTTACCATGGTAGGCTTGAAAGGCTCAAACGGTCCAAACAATAGTCCTAAATCATTTCCAATGTTCCAAGCTCCCTAGGATTTTGCCTCAAGAAACTACTAAGTCAATTCTAAAGACTTAAACTTTCATGCATACCTAACTTTCCTAAAGAAATAAAAATTTTATGGTGTGAAGTTGCATGCTTTATTAAAATACATTCATGTCATCATTAAACTACATAATAATTTATTGAAAAAAATAGAGTTTTATTCATACTCAAGTTTAGCATGCTTAACAAAATTCAAATTTATTGAATGTAAATATACCCTAATCATAATTAAAAGAAAAATTTATTCGGATGAAGATAATTTCAAATTTCGTCCCCAACTTAAAATGAACAATGTCTTCATTATTTAAAGTGAATAGATACTATACACCAAGTAGGAATTTAGAAAAGAGGAGGTGAGTCAATGGATCGCTAAGTACCAAGCTCTTCAAATCCAATCGTAGACATGTATATACCTATTGCCACACTTTATACTTTATGACTTGTCCATGTTTATTCAGATTTTCTCTTGTTTTATTATGCGTATAAAAGTTCCTAATTTAAACTTGATCCTAAAATAACCTAAAAACATAAATAAAATAGAGTCAAGATCCTCCTTTTATTTATTTGCGATCCTTCCACCTTGAACTCATCTTTTGCTCCATCATTATTGCTTTTGCATGAATCGCCGCCCTTTTCGAGTGGAGTCCATGGCTTGAATATGAAATCTGGAAATTCAACAAAAATAAATGGGTTATTGTATATTCTCTCGAAAGTACTTTGAATCGAGTCATCCCTTATTTTTAGTATCTCCAAGATGCTTGTTGTGCCATTGCATGTGTTTCATTAAGTCCATCAAATTTGACAACTCATCTCGAAAGTCCGGGCTAGGTGGACTGAGCTCTAAACATTGGAGTTCAAGATCTCGATTCATCTTTTGCTCTCACTGGGTCTACCTTATCGGGACATCAAATGATTGCATCGGGATCTTCTTCTTTATTAGGTTCCTCACTCTTCATTTTCTTCAATGCATTGTTGTAGAACCGAGTCTCCGGCCTTCTCAGTAGTGGTCCCAATCTATAATTGTGCCTTGGGTGTACCTGCCTTCTTGACATTAGCAAGAATTTTTGCTTTCGTTGCATAGTTATTGTGGAAGTAAGTAGGCCGTAACGCCTAGCGCATGGTTCAATTTCTTTTAGGATGATCTTTTCGACATCAATAGTCTTACCCGTTGAGATCGAGTATAGTAAGACCATTCGCCCAATGAATTTGTAGTCCCATGTGAGATAGGTAGAATGCTAAAATGGATGAAATAAAACCATACCTTTGCAATAGGTGTTAAGTATTCTCTCGACATGTGGGTTCCTTGTTTGACAACCGCCCAACTAGAACCGCTAACCTGAAGCCTCGAGAATTTCTTTAGAAGTTCCGCTTGATATTGCTCATCAAAGATGACTACTCGTCGTTCTCAAAATCGGCAATTCATAGAACTCATTAATAGCATTCAATTTATAGGTACCTTGATTCGCAAATGTGACTTCGCATCTCGCGAAGTTAAATTCACGAAACTCACGAACTAGCCTCATTCACACTAGGTCTCTTTTCACAAAACAGCTCCCAATTGAGAGCTAAGCAATTTGACGAATACGTGACATGAAGTCTCTATAGTTGCTATCCTTCAAAGGTGAAGCCTTTCTCAAGATACATCTTGATTTTTGTATGTACTTTCAGATCTCACTTTAGCTTCAACACTATGGAACTTGCTTTGTGTTTCTTCGATTTGAGCAGAGGCGCGAGTTCTCTTATGAGGCATAATTGACCTTTTGCAAAAATATAAGAACTCAAAGAAAATTAATGCAAGAAAAGATGGAAAATTAAAAGGAGGAGGGTTGAAGAATTTTGGCTTAAGGCTTGGTGTGCAAAGAGGGTGCCACAAGGCTAGAGAACGCAAAAGACGCAAGGGTGGCAAGAAGAAGCGATGACACTGGCCGAAAGGTGCCTCAAGCTTAAAGTGGAGCCGACGGCTTGGGTAGTGGGGAGGAAAAGGAGAGCAAAATGCGACTGGCGATTTGACCTAGCAAATAGCACACGAGTGGGAGCTGGGTGTTATTAATGCAATAGGATGTCAGCTGGTGTTTGCCGACTAGGCTAATGAGCTAGAGGTGTTGCACAAGGTGTTTTGGTTTTGGTTGATGCATGGATGGGAGTATAAGGTGATATTTATAGCATAAGTAATAGGACTTAAAATAGAACTCTTAGTCTAATTTAATAATTAAAGATAAGAGTTTAATTCTAATCCTACTCAAATTTAATAAAGAATTAATAATTAAATATAAGCATATAGAATTATCATTTGCTATTAATTATTAAGATATAAAATAAAAATTGAAATTAAATTAATCCTAATTCTATAAACATAAAATAAAAATTGAAATTAAATTAATCCTAATTTAATTTAAGTTGATAAAATTAATATATAAATTATAATGAATATAATTATATATTAAAGTTTATCAAATTATTAATAATGTTAAAATAAAAATAAAAAATCTTCTAGATGCCTTTAAATAAAATATTTAAAGAAAGGCACCTAATTTTCATTATTTACAAAAGAGCAATCAAACTTTAAAATAAATCAATTTAAGTCCCTAGACTCAATGAAAATTAAAAATTGAGTTGCAAATTAAAAATTGGATCAAATTGACCTTTTATTTAAAAACAAAAATTTATTTTGTTGATTAGGAAAATTTCTTGAAAATTATGTTAAAATAAATTCTGTGAAAGATTGAAGGGTCACAAATGGTCCGCTTAAGTTTCAACCTTCTAGATGTAATTTATTTAAACATACTAAACCCGAAAAATAGACCCTAAATTATTTATTAAACAAAACACAAAAAATATTAAATATCTCGATAAAATGAACGAGACGTTATCCTCTCAATTTTATTCCCCAATAGTGTTTCAAACGCTGAGCATTAACTTGAAAATTACCTCTCTTACCTTGGAGTTCAACAACTCCGTATGGATAGACTCGTGAATTGTAAATGGACCGACCAACGTGATTTTAGCTTACCTAGAAAGAACTTCAATCTCGAGTTGAACAACCATACTTCTGACTGCTTCAAATTCTCGAACTCGGATGTGTTTGTCATGCCATTTCTTGAGTCTCTTTGAGTAATTTGGCATTTTCATGTGAGAACATTCGAAATTCTTCTAACTCGTTGAGTTGGAACATCCTCTTTTCAGCTTAGGATATAAGTTGAGTCGTCAAGAGCGCAGAAGCTTTGTGCTCTAACTCCAAAGGTAGATGACATGCTTTACCGAAACCAGCCTATAGGGTGACATCCCTAAAGGTGTCTTTCACGTCTCCGTAGGCCCATAAAGCGCCATCTAGTCTGGACCTGCCTGCTTCGGGCAAACTACTTTCTCCAATATGCCCTTGATTTTTTATTTTCCAGTTCAGCTTGTCCATTCGCTATAGATGGTAAGTTGCAACCTTGTGTTTCACCCCGCTTGCCTAGTAACCATTTTAACCGCTTGTTCACAAAGTGGGACCCTTCATCACTAATGATGGCTCTCGGGTTCCAAACCTCCCGAACACGTGTTTTCAAAACTTCATCACAACCCTAGCATTGTTTGTCGGATGCCTCTACCTCGACCCACTTGGATGATAATCTCGCTACTAGTATATACTTGTGACCAAAAGATGAAAGGAAGGGCCCAAGAAAACCAATACCCCAAACATCAAATAATTCACCTTAATGATGTTTTTTCGAGGCATCTCATTTTTGTTGGTGACATTTCTAACTCTTGACATGTCACAACTCTTTACGTATGCATATGCATCCTTGAATAGTGTTGCCAAAAGAATTCGCTTGCAATACTTTGGCTGCAGTGACGAGTTCCTCCAAATGACCCCACTTGGGGTTGAGGACAATGGTATAGAATCTTCTATTTCTTCTTCTTCCATGCATCTCCTAATCATCCATCTGCACACTTTTTAAATAGACATGGTTCCTCCTAGAAATAGTACTTCACATCGTTAAGAAACTTTCTCCTTTGTTGATGTAACACCTCGAACCCGAGACCGTCTCGAGTCGAACACGAGGTGTTGCATTTCAAACCACTTATTGAGAATTTCCCAGACAAGCTGCCAATCTGTGTACTAGTCGCTTCAAAAATCATATCTTCAGTTTTACAACTCGAAAATCAGTTTCGTAATTTTTCCCTGAAACTAGACTCATATGTCCATCTACAGATTTTTTCTAGAATTTTGGTCGAGCCAATTAGTACAGTTTATTAGTTAAATTCTCCCCTGTTGCAGGGATCGACTACACTGATCTTTGTGCCTTACGAATTGGATATCTCCCTGTACAGGGCTTCAATACTGATGCCGTTTGTTTCTATAGAAACTAGACTCAGAGAGGAATCTACACATATATGGCATGACTCCTAATTATCTCTGGTTAATTTACAATGATTTTCCAAAGTCGGAACAGGGATCCAGAAACCGTTCTGGCCCTGTTTCACGAGAACTTTAATATCTCTTAAAATACAGCTCATATGGTCGTTTTGTTTCATCCATATGAAAATATACCCATCAAGCTTCGAGTATGTAATTTTTAGCTATTAATTCCACTTCTACTATTTTTAGTGATTTTTCGATCTCATATCACTGCTGCTGTCCGCAACAGTTACTGCAGTAGACTATGCCAATTTCATGAATCCTTCCTTGGCCTTACTACTCATCCATCATATGTGACACAAATTATGGCCACCTTATCAAAATTAAGGTTTCTAAGACTGTGGCTATAGATTCTAGCATCCCACTAAACGACCACATAGGCCATTTTCACATGGCTTAAAGTTTACAACCCAAAATTTAACAAAACAAAATAGCTCATACATGCCAAATGTTCTCCTAAGTCGACTAAGAAGACAATACCAAAAATTGCTCACCGGTGATGACTTCGTGATTCACGAACACCCAAAGGAGACGAGCCCAAGGAACCTAAAATGGGTGACAAGAAAACACCGAGTGAGTTTATAACTAGTAAGTCAAAAGCATTCCACAACCATCCATTAATACAATTATCATAAAATGAAATAATGAAACAAGGCCAAATGTTCCAGCCATAACCGAACTATACCATAGTTCCTTAGATCTTCGGATCAATCTCATACCAAGTCATACATTTACATTTCATATACTGTTCAATAGGATATTTGAAGCAATTTCCATACATCATTTCATTTCCGCAACAATCATGCAATCAAATGAACTTTCATCTATTCCACGATACCTTATTTACGGAATGCAATTGAAATCATCACATAGATTTAAATCTTACCAACTCCACCCCGAGCATGAACATAGCATCTATTAGCCATGAACTCAAGGTACTTACTTTCCGCTGTCCATACTCATCTCGATAAAGTCACGCCCATATAAATGTTCAATCGGAGATATGTAGAGTTCGCACACATAGTGCTTAATACTCAATCACACACTTAGTGCCATATGATTCAAGCCCGCACATAGTGCCATATAGTCCAAACTCAAGACACTTAGTGCCGTACATTACAAGCTCGCACACTCAAGTGCCAATCTCGCCACCGCATACATCTATTTCTACAACACTTAGTGAGCAAACTTCCTACACATTTCACTATCTTTACGCTCAACATTATCATCTTTTCACACATACATTTGTATATATTTCATCTCATTAAACACAATTGCATAGATATTACAATCATTTAAGCAATATCAAATATATGCTTAATGACTTACCTTGTGTTGGGTAAAATAGTCCAAGTCGGCTACTCGATGACCTTCTTTCCCTTGCTTGATTCTCCTTCTTTAACTCCTTGAGCTTAATCAATAAATCAACTAGTTTAACCATCTCGCTAAACATTCATAATTCAATTACACATGCATATGTATGTTTGTATATTCGCAACCATCCTCACTTATTACCCATTTAGTCAACAATCTAAGCCAAGATAAGGCTTCAATATGGTTGCCTCTAACCGAATACATGCTCACCAATTTCCTTCATGTGGCGAATATGCATGTCCATGTTGAGGCCATTTATGCACTTATTACCACACAAAACAGCATACATTTTACTAACTAATACCTTTCCATATTGTAACTCAATACACATCTATCATTTCCTTCATAACCAAAACATCATCATAAGTAAGTATATACCTTAAGATAGTATATACGTCATACCAATACATCATGCTCAAACATATATACATATATGTATGCTAGAGCCGAATCTCAAGTTGATTGTAACTAAACATGAACATGATTTCAAACACAAATCTTACTCTCCATGCAAAGAGCATAAATCACACTTGGGGATGCACCATGGCGAATACATCACAACACCATAATTTTGGTCATGATTACACAAAGAACTTAGTATATCATTCAAAAATGCTCAAAGAAAATCTAAGAGTCCTCAATCCACCATCACATGTATCATCATCAAGCTTCATATTTAACATGCAATGGCATTAACTCAAAATCCACCTTGGCCAAATACCATCCCCATGATATAACAAAGATTTGAACCATGGGCTAATAAGAACATCAAGTTAACAACCAAAAACATGCATGAATCTCATGGCACAACATCAAACATACCTTAATCTTGATGCAAATATAGCCAAACCTCTTCCTAATCCTCTTCCAACCCAAGCATGAAGCAAAATTCCTCCTTCCCTCTAGTATTTTCGGTCAAGAGAGAATGAAATGGATGAGCAAAATTTTTTCTTTTCTTTTCTTCCATGTACGGCAATGGGGGTTTCACTCACACACACATTTTTTTTCTTTACTACCCATGCTTATTTGTTTATTGTTTCCCTAATGCACCAACAAAACATGTTTCATGACATGTTTAGCCCATACTCCTTGTCATGGCCGGCCATCACTTGTAAAAGGGGTATTTGACATGCAAGGCCATTGTTTTGCATGCATGCTTTAATTAGTCATCATACATTTCCCCATCATACTTTCAAAGTTTTCTACTAGGTCATTTCTAGTGAAATTCACATTTATAACTCTAAATTAAAGCATCAAAATGTCATACATGAGTTAACACATATTATAGGCATCAAAATAAATATCAAATTATTTTTATGCCTCGGTTTTGTGGTCCCGAAACCACATTCCGACTAGGGTCGTTTTAAGGCTGCACAACTCTCCCCACTTAAGAAATTTTCATCCCGAAAATCTTACCGGTAAATAGGTTTGGGTATCGCTCCTTCATAGAGTTCTCGGGTTCCCAAGTAGCTTCTTCCATCCCGTGTTTGAGCCATAACACTTTTACTAACGGAACCCTTTTGTTTCAACTCCTTCACTTCACGAGCTAGGATACGAATTGGTTCTTCTTCATAACTCATATCGGCTTGAATTTTAACCTCGATGGACTAATTACGTGACGGATCGACCTATAGCGTCGAACCATCGAAACATGAAAGACGTCGTGAATCTTTTCAAGTTTAGGGGCAAAATCAAACGACACGAATCGGACCGACTCGTTCGGATATCTCATA